>NC_134364.1:8995803-9018303 GCF_048569485.1 Anomaloglossus baeobatrachus | reverse complement strand
TCTAGTTAGGGGGAGACCAATTAATAGAGAGTTACAGTAGTCCAAGCGAGAGTGGATCAGGGCCACGGTGAGGGTTTTTGTCGTTTCCATTGTGAGAAAGGGGCGGATTCTAGAGATGTTCTTGAGGTGCAAGCGGCAGGTGCGGGCAAGAGATTGTATGTGGGAGGTGAAGGAGAGATCAGTGTCAAGTATAACCCCCAGGCAGCGGGCTTGCGGCCTAGGACTTATCGTTGTGCCACACACAGAGAGGGAGATGTCAGGTTGAGGAAAGTTGGAAGATGGAGGGAAAGAAGGGAATTTTGTTACTTACCGTAAATTCCTTTTCTTCTAGCTCTTATTGGGAGACCCAGCCGATTGGGGTATAGCTACTGCCCTCCGGAGGCCACACAAAGCACTACACTAAAAAGTGCAAGGCCCCTCCCCTTCTGGCTATACCCCCCCGTGGTATCACGGGTACTCCAGTTTTAGTGCCAAAGCAAGAAGGAGGAAGCCAATAACTGGTTTAAACAAATTAACTCCGAGAAACATCGGAGAACCGAAAAAAACGTTCAACATGAACAACATGTGTACCCGCAAACCACAAAAAAATCCCGAAGGACAACAGGGCGGGTGCTGGGTCTCCCAATAAGAGCTAGAAGAAAAGGAATTTACGGTAAGTAACAAAATTCCCTTCTTCTTCAGCGCTCTATTGGGAGACCCAGACGATTGGGACGTCCAAAAGCTGTCCCTGGGTGGGTAAAGAAATACCTCATGTTAGAGCTGCAAGAAAAACAGCCCTCCCCTACGGGAATGTCACTGCCGCCTGCAGGACTCTTCTACCTAAGCTGGCATCCGCCGAAGCATAGGTATGCACCTGATAATGCTTGGTGAAAGTGTGCAGACTGGACCAGGTTGCTGCCTGGCACACCTGTTGAGCCGAAGCCTGGTGTCGTAATGCCCAGGACGCACCCACGGCTCTGGTTGAGTGGGCTTTTAGCCCTGAAGGAACCGGAAGCCCCGCAGAGCGGTAGGCCTCTAGAATTGGTTCTTTGATCCATCGAGCCAGGGTGGCTTTAGAAGCCTGCAATCCCTTGCGCGGACCAGCGACAAGGACAAAAAGAGCATCGGAACGGCGCATGGGCGCCGTTCGGGAAATGTAGATTCTGAGTGCTCTCACCAGATCTAGCAAACGTAAGTCCTTTTCATACCGGTGAACCGGATGAGGGTAAAAGGAAGGCAAGGATATATCCTGATTAAGATGAAACGAGGATACGACCTTAGGGAGAAACTCCGGAATGGGGCGCAGCACTACCTTGTCCTGGTGGAACACCAGGAAGGGAGCCTTAGATGACAGAGCTGCCAGCTCAGACACTCGCCGAAGCGATGTGATCGCAACGAGAAACGCCACCTTCTGTGACAGGCGAGAAAAGGAAACGTCCTTTAGAGGCTCGAAGGGCGGCTTTTGCAGAGCAACAAGTACTCTGTTCAGATCCCATGGATCTAACGGCCGCTTGTACGGGGGCACAATATGACAGACCCCCTGTAGGAACGTGCGCACCTTAGGAAGACGTGCTAGACGCTTCTGAAAAAACACCGACAGTGCCGAGACTTGCCCTTTAAGGGAGCTGAGCGACAAGCCCTTTTCCAACCCTGATTGCAGGAAGGAAAGAAAGGTGGGCAATGCAAATGGCCAAGGGGATACTCTCTGTGCAGAGCACCAAGATAAGAAAATCTTCCACGTTCTGTGGTAGATCTTAGCAGACGTTGACTTCCTAGCTTGTCTCATTGTGGCTACGACTCCTTGAGATAATCCTGCAGACGCTAGGATCCAGGACTCAATGGCCACACAGTCAGGTTCAGGGCCGCAGAATTCTGATGGAAAAACGGCCCTTGGGACAGTAAGTCTGGTCGGTCTGGCAGTGACCACGGTCGACCGACCGTGAGATGCCACAGATCCGGATACCACGATCTCCTCGGCCAGTCTGGGGCGACGAGTATGACGCGGCTGCAATCGGATCTGATCTTGCGTAACACTCTGGGCAAGAGTGCCAGAGGTGGAAAGACGTATGGGAGCCGGAACTGCGACCAATCTTGAACCAATGCGTCTGCCGCCAGAGCTCTTTGATCGCGCGACCTCGCCATGAATGCCGGGACCTTGTTGTTGTGCCGGGACGCCATTAGGTCGACGTCCGGCACTCCCCATCGGCGACAGATTTCCTGAAACACGTCCGGGTGAAGGGACCATTCCCCTGCGTCCATGCCCTGGCGACTGAGGAAGTCTGCTTCCCAGTTTTCTACGCCGGGGATGTGAACTGCGGATATGGTGGAGGCCGTGGCTTCCACCCACATCAGAATCCGCCGGACTTCCTGGAAGGCTTGCCGACTGCGTGTCCCCCCTTGGTGGTTGATGTATGCCACCGCTGTGGAGTTGTCCGACTGAATTCGGATCTGCCTTCCTTCCAGCCACTGCTGGAAGGCTAGTAGGGCAAGATACACTGCTCTGATTTCCAGAACATTGATCTGAAGGGTGGACTCCTGCGGAGTCCACGTCCCCTGAGCCCTGTGGTGGAGAAACACTGCTCCCCACCCTGACAGACTCGCATCTGTCGTGACCACTGCCCAGGATGGGGGCAGGAAGGATCTTCCCTGAGACAATGAGGTGGGAAGGAGCCACCATTGTAGAGAGTCCTTGGCCGTCTGGGAAAGAGAGACTTTCCTGTCCAGGGACGTTGACTTCCCGTCCCATTGGCGGAGAATGTCCCATTGAAGTGGACGCAGATGAAACTGCGCAAAGGGAACTGCTTCCATGGCTGCCACCATCTTCCCGAGGAAGTGCATGAGGCGCCGTAAGGGGTGCGACTGGCCCTGAAGGAGGGATTGCACCCCTGTCTGTAGTGACCGCTGCTTGTTCAGCGGAAGCTTCACTCTCGCTGCTCGAGTATGGAACTCCATGCCAAGATACGTTAGTGACTGTGTCGGAGACAGATTCGACTTTGGAAAGTTGATGATCCATCCGAACGTCTGTAGAGTCTCCAGTGTAGCATGTAGACTGAGTTGGCATGCCTCTTGAGAGGGTGCCTTGACAAGTAGATCGTCTAGGTAAGGGATCACCGAGTGTCCCTGAGAGTGCAAGACCGCTACCACTGCCGCCATGACCTTGGTGAAAACCCGTGGGGCTGTCGCCAGACCGAATGGCAGAGCTACGAACTGAAGATGTTCGTTTCCTATCACAAAACGTAGAAAACGTTGATGTTCTGTAGCAATTGGCACGTGGAGATAAGCATCTTTGATGTCTATTGAGGCAAGGAAGTCTCCTTGAGACATTGAGGCCACGACAGAGCGGAGGGTTTCCATCCGGAACCGCCTGGCGTGCACATGTTTGTTGAGCAGCTTTAGATCCAGAACAGGACGGAACGAGCCGTCCTTTTTTGGAACCACAAAGAGATTGGAGTAAAACCCTCTCCCTTGTTCCTGAGGCGGTACAGGAACCACTACTCCTTCCGCTCTTAGGGAGTCCACCGCCTGCAGCAGGGCATCTGCTCGGTCTGGATGTGGGGAGGTTCTGAAGAACCGAGCTGGAGGACGAGAACTGAACTCGATTCTGTACCCGCGAGACAAAATGTCTGTCACCCACCGGTCTTTGACCTGTGACATCCAAATGTCGGAAAAGCGGGAGAGCCTGCCCCCGACCGGAGATGCGGAGGGGGGGGGCTGGAAGTCATGAGGTAGCCGCTTTGGAAGCGGTTCCTCCATTTGCTTTCTTGGGGCGCGCGTGAGCCCGCCAGGAATCTGAGCTTCTTTGCGTCCTCTGAGTCCCTTTGGACGAGGAGAATTGTGTCTTGCCCGAACCTCGAAAGGACTGAAACCTCTGCTGCCATTTTTTCTGCTGAGGTTTGCTTGATCTGGGCTGGGGCAAAGAAGAGTCTTTACCCTTGGACTGTTTAATGATGTCAGCCAATGGCTCGCCAAACAGTCTATCTCTAGATAAAGGCAGGCTGGTTAAACATTTTTTGGAACCAGCATCTGCTTTCCAGTCCTTTAACCACAAGGCTCTGCGCAAAACTACCGAATTGGCGGACGCCATTGAGGTGCGGCTGGTAGATTCTAGGACCGCATTGATAGCGTAAGACGCAAACGCGGACATCTGCGAGGTAAGGGACGCCACTTGCGGCACCGCTGGATGTAAGATAGCATCCACTTTTGCTAACCCTGCTGAAATAGCTTGGAGTGCCCATACGGCTGCGAATGCTGGAGCAAACGACGCGCCGATAGCTTCATAGACAGATTTTAACCAGAGGTCCATCTGTCTGTCATTGGCATCCTTAAGTGAAGCGCCATCCTCCACTGCAACTATGGATCTAGCTGCAAGTTTGGAAATCGGGGGGTCAACTTTTGGACACTGGGTCCATCGCTTGACCACATCAGGGGGGAAAGGAAAACGTGTATCCTTAGAACGTTTAGAGAAACGCCTTTCTGGATGAGCGTCGTGTTTCTGGATTGACTCTCTGAAGTCAGAGTGATCCAAGAAAGCACTTAATTTACGCTTGGGATAGAGAAAACGAAACTTCTCCTGCTCTGCAGCTGCCTCCTCTGCAGAAGGGGCTGGGGGAGAAATATCCAACAGTCTATTGATGGCTGAGATAAGCTCGTTTACCATGGCGTCCCCATCCGGGGTATCCAGATTGAGAGGGGTTCCAGGATAAGACTCCTGATCACTCTCATCAGACGCATCACAGAGCGACTGATTGCGCTGAGACCCTGAGCAGTGTGATGACGTTGAGGGTCTTTCCCAGCGAGCCCGCTTAGGGTGGCTGGGGCTATCATCTGAGTCATAATACTCAGCCTGTGAAGCCGGGGACCCCCTTGCAGTCTGGATTAAATCCAACTGAGGGGGATTAGAGGACAGAGACCTCGCCGTGTCCATAGACTGAGCCCCAGGCATGGATTGCAAAGTTTCAAGGATTTTTGCCATAGTCACAGACATATTATCAGCAAAAACTGCAAAGTCTGTCCCTGACACCGGGGCAGGACTTACAGGCGTCTCAGCCTGGGTCACTATCTCTCCTGACTCCGGCTGGCGAAGCAGCACCGGATCTGAGCATTGCACACAATGGGGGTCCTTGGAGCCTGCTGGTAGAGCAGCCCCACATGCAGCACACGCAGTGTACACAGCCCTAGCCTTGGCAGCCTTGCGTTTTGTGGATGACATGTTGCTGCCTCCTCAGAGCGATCTGGGTATACAGCCAGGAAGCGACCTCACAGTGCAAGCAATAAGGAAATATATATATGTCCAGTGACACAGTACACTAATACACACTGAGGCACTAGAGGGGCCAGCTGAAAAGCCGCTTACCGCCCGCTTAAGAGCGGGTGTGTGATCTCCAAAGCCCCCTAGTCCAGGTCTCCCAGAGCCTTGCGTCCTTCCTCCAGCCAGACATGCATGTAATGGCTGCCGGCGTCCTGAGAGAGGAGGGGGGGCGGGCCCTGGGCGTTCCTGACTAAGAGCGGGAAGCCTGCTTCCCTCTGTGCCTAGTGAGAGGGCTGGAGCATGTAAATCAGGCTCCAGCCCTCGTCGCTGCCGTGAAACAGCGTCTCTCCCTTACCCTGATTGACAGGGTGGGGGCGGGAACGAATCGGAGCTGCCGGCGTCCTAGGCCGCAAAAGCCGGGGACTAGATTTATAAACGCCACCGCCGTAAAAGCGCGGTCGGCGTGTCCCCGGCGAACTAAAAGTCACAGCAGCGCCGCCGGTCCAGCGGGGGTCGGCGCTGCGTTCCCACAACACAGAAAAAAAGTCCCCCAGTTAAACTGTAGGAACACTAGCTCTAGCGTTACGGTCCCCGGCGCACTACAACACCCAGCCAGCCCAGAGTGTGTCTGTGCCTGCCGGGGACACAGAGTACCTGTATGATGCAGGGCCTTGTCCCTGATGGTACTCCTGCTCGGCATCCACCAGGTGCTATGGGTCTGTGGATGGAGCCCGGCGTCAGAGCTTTGAGGCCGGCAGGATCCCACTTCCACAGAGCCCTACAAGGGGATGTGGAAGGAAAACAGCATGTGGGGCTCCAGCCCCTGTACCAGCAATAGGTACCTCAACCTTACAACACCATCTACGGGTGAGAAGGGAGCATGCTGGGGGCCCTATATGGGCCCTCTTTTCTTCCATCCGAAATAGTCAGCAGCTACTGCTGACTAAAATCTGTGGAGCTATGCATGGAATGTCTGACCTCCTTCGCACAAAGCTTGAAAACTGGAGTACCCGTGATACCACGGGGGGGGGTATAGCCAGAAGGGGAGGGGCCTTGCACTTTTTAGTGTAGTGCTTTGTGTGGCCTCCGGAGGGCAGTAGCTATACCCCAATCGGCTGGGTCTCCCAATAGAGCGCTGAAGAAAGAAGAAGTTCAGTTTTGGAAAGGTTAAGTTTCAGATAGAGAGCAGACATGACATTGCAAACTGCAGTCAGGCAGTCACTGGTGTTCTGTAGTACAGCGGGGGTGAGCTCAGGGGAGGAGGTGTATAGCTGTGTGTCATCAGCATAAAGATGGTACTGAAAGCCAAATCTGCTGATGGTCTGACCAATTGGGGCAGTGTAGAGGGAGAAAAGAAGAGGGCCAAGGACTGAACCTTGAGGGACCCCAACAGTGAGAGGAAGAGGAGAAGATGTGGAGCCAGCAAATGATACACTGAATGAGCGGCCAGAAAGATAGGAAGAGAACCAGGAAAGAACAGTGTCCTTTAGGCCGATAGAGTGGAGCATAGAGAGAAGGAGATGGTGGTCAACAGTGTCGAAGGCGGCAGAAAGGTCAAGAAGAATAAGCAGAGAGTGGTCACCGTTACGTTTTGCTGTCAATAGGTCATTGGTCACTTTGACAAGGGCAGTTTCTGTTGAGTGTAAAGGGCGGAAGCCAGACTGTAAAGGATCTAGAAGAGAGTGAGAGGAGAGGTAGCGGGTGAGGCGAGAGTAGACCAGGCGCTCCAAGAGTTTAGAGATGAAGGAGAGATTGGAGACTGGTCTGTAGTTGCTTGTGCAGGACGGATCGAGAGAAGGTTTTTTTAATAATGGAGTAATGATAGAGTGTTTGAGGGAGGAGGGGAAGATACCCGAAGAGAGAGAGAGATTGAAGATTTTAGTTAGGTGAGTGGCGACAACCGGAGAGAGGGACTGGAGTAGAGGTGTGGGGAAGGGATCAGTAGGGCAAGTTGTAGGACGAGAGGAGGATAGGAGCCTGGAGACTTCCTCCTCTGTGACTGGGTCAAATGTGGAAAGTGAGCTGGATGGAATATGGGGAGGGATGGGATTCACAGGGCTTGGTGGCTGGGAGCTGATCTCTTGGCGGATGTTTTCTATTTTCTCTGTGAAATACGAGGCCAGGTCATCAGCATGAAGGGCTGTGACAGGGGTCTGTACTTTGGGACTGAGGAGGGAGTGAAAGGTGTCAAAGAGTTTTTTTGGATTGTTGGCAAGTGAGGAAACAAGGTTGGTGAAGTAGGTCTGTTTGGCGAGGTGAAGGGAATAGTTATAGGTCCTTAACATGAACTTGTAGTGGATGAAGTTTTCTGGTGTGCGGGTTTTCCTCCATAGGCGTTCGGCGCTCCTGGAGCATCGCTGGAGAAATCGAGTTTGTGATGTGAGCCAGGGCTGTTTTACTCTGTGTTTGGTCTTTCTGAGGGTGAGGGGCGCTACTTGGTCTAGCGTAGTCCTGAGTGTGTCATTGTAGTGCTTTACAGCCAGATCAGGACAGGAAAGTGAGGATATAGGGGACAGTGATGCGTGTAAAGAGTCTGAAAGTGTCTGAGAATCGATGGCCTGTAGGTTTCTGAATGTGTGATTGGTGGGAGTGTGCTGGGGCGGACGAGGGTTTGTGAGCTTGAAGGAGAGGATGTTGTGGTCAGAGAGGGGAAGAGGTGAGTTGTCAAAGTCAGAGATTGAGCAGAGGCGGATAAAGACCAGGTCAAGGGTGTTACCATCTTCATGTGTCTCTGAGGATGAGAGTTGTGAGAGGCCAAGGGAGGTGGTGAGAGATAGAAGCTGGGATGCAGAAGGGGAGGAGGGGCTGTTCATGGGGATGTTAAAGTCTCCTAGGATCAGGGTTGGTAACTCTGAGGACATGAAGTGTGACAGCCAGGCTGAAAAGTGGTCAAGGAACTGGGTGGGTGAGCCTGGTGGACGGTATATGACAGCTACTCTGAGGGAGAGGGGATGGAAGAGCCTGATGGTGTGGACCTCAAAGGATGGGAATGAGAGTGATGGAGCTGGGGGGATGACCTGGAAAGTGCACTGTGGGGACAGTAGTAAGCCGACTCCACCACCATGTCTGTTTCCAGGTCTTGGTGAATGGGAAAAGTGTAAACCACCATGAGAGATGGCAGCAGGGGAAGTAGTATCAGAATCCTGAATCCAGGTTTCAGTTAGGCCTAGTAAGTTAAGAGAGTTATTGAGAAAGAGGTTGTGGATGTAAGGAAGCTTGTTACATACGGACCGTGGATTCCATAGAGCACAATTAAAAGAGGGAAGCGAGGGTGTACAGGGAATGTTAATAATATTATCAGGGTTTCTATGGGAGGTGGGGGAGGGGGTAAAGTTAGCCTGGGGTGGACCGGGATTAGGAGAGATATCACCTGAAAGAAGTAGGAGTAGAAGGAGAAAGGTCAGATGGTTTTTGGACTTGTGGCATGGCTTTTTTTGGAAGTCCCTGGAGCTTGATTGAGTCAGATTATTAAGATAGGTGAAAAGAGCCTGGGAGCTGTACATAGGAGAGGGGAGGAGAGAGGGGCTGATGTGGATGAGTGGTGATGGAGGGGGGACAGGGCGGTGAAAGAGATAGAGGGATAGATAGATAGATAGAGGGATAGATAGATAGAGGAATAGATAGATAGAGGGATAGATAGATAGATAGATAGATAGATAGATAGATAGATAGATAGATAGAGGGATAGATAGATAGATAGAGGAATAGATAGAGGGATAGATAGATAGATAGATAGATAGATAGATAGATAGAGGGATAGATAGATAGATAGATAGATAGAGGAATAGATAGAGGGATAGATAGATAGAGGGATAGATAGATAGAAGAATAGATAGATAGAGGGATAGATAGAGGGATAGATAGATAGATAGAGGAATAGATAGATAGAGGGATAGATAGAGGAATAGATAGATAGAGGGATAGATAGAGGAATAGATATAGGGATAGATAGAGGGATAGATATATAGAGGGATAGATAGATAGAGGAATAGATAGATAGATAGATAGATAGATAGATAGATAGATAGATAGATAGATAGATAGATAGATAGATAGAGGGATAGATAGAGGGATAGATAGATAGAGGGATAGATAGATAGAGGGATAGATAGATAGAGGAATAGATAGATAGATAGAGGAATAGATAGAGGGATAGATAGATAGATAGAGGGATAGATAGATAGAGGAATAGATAGAGGGATAGATAGATAGATAGATAGATAGATAGAGGGATAGATAGATAGAGGGATAGATAGATAGATAGATAGATAGATAGAGGGATAGATAGAGGGATAGATAGAGGGATAGATAGAGGGATAGATAGATAGATAGAGGGATAGATAGATAGAGGGATAGATAGATAGAGGGATAGATAGATAGAGGGATAGATAGATAGATAGAGGGATAGATAGATAGAGGGATAGATAGATAGATAGAGGGATAGATAGAGGGATAGATAGATAGTGTGAGGCAAATCCCGGGATATGAAGATGAATTATGACTCCAGTCATAATCTCTCATCACTCCCTGGCAGTGCCCCCTCCCTTCTTGTTCTCAATGTCCAGCATCTGTGAAGGTGTTACACCTCCATGGCCATGTCCTGTGATATGGAAATGAGGTGGTGTGGGAACAATGGACACAGGATGACTCCCTGCCGTCACCCTGTAACAAGAGTTGTATCTCATTAGCAAGGCTATGGAACTAGCTAGACAGAACGACTCCAGTAAAAAATGGTTCATATCTCGCAAGCCATATTTCCGATAAATATGGCAACCATAAAAATGGTGTCTCCGCATGCAGACGATGCCGGCACACCCTTTTTATGGGAGCAGGACATTGGGAAATGCCCCAGGCGTGATATCAGCCAATGGGGAACTGGCAGACAGGTCATGAGTCCCCTCGTTCTGTAGCTAAATTCATAACTGTCACAATGAGAGCATTGGCGTCCGCCTACGACGCTCCCAGGCCAAGTTATGGCCATATTCCATGTTGTGGATTTTGTCCATAACTCCAGCCAGGGGTGGAGCAGTGCTCCCTGTGAGGTCACTAAGGTAGGAGGGGACCTGGATCTGCCCAGGTTGATAACCCTACTTCGGCCATTTTCCAGTGTTCTTCTGCTCGGGGGCCTGGTTGGGAAAGACCTGTGAGGGAGTTCCTGGAAACCTGGTCTACAGCGCCCCCCTGTGGCCAGACGCAACAAGGTAACTGCTGGAACTGTGTATGCCTGTTTGTAACCCATGCTTTGATTGTAACTGTACTCTGACATAACTGTATATTCTGTAGATTCCCTATTGTATATATTGTAGTTCTAGTGTGCTTTAGGCTGATTAAATTATATAATTAATCTTGGGCTGTTCTGTTATCTCGATCTTGAATCCCACGTCTGTGTGTTCGGCTAATAGTTACCGTAAATCGGTTGGTGGCAGCGAATTGTGCCAAGGATTATTGTGGGGAGGCCAGTGAGATTCGGGGAGATTTTATATATTCCGCCCGCGGAGGTCGGGGGAATATATACCTTACTCTCACCGGGGACCCTTCAATAATCGGCATAAGTAGTATAGCGGCCTCCTTGCTTATGGTCGGGCAATTCCATAATTGGCCTGACTATAAGAGGGGCGCTAGAGAGCGCGTCACGTGCTCTGTCTGTCGGTCGGGAGGTATAAAGGAGGGGTGACCCCCACTTGTTACCCCCCGATTGTGACGTACTGGTAGCCAGCGCGGGGGATTTCTGAGTGACCCCCCCGGTGGTTTGTGACATATTGGTGGCATAGCGGTGGGATCGAGATAATAGTGTGTGT
Organism: Anomaloglossus baeobatrachus; assembly: GCF_048569485.1. Classification (NCBI taxonomy): domain Eukaryota; kingdom Metazoa; phylum Chordata; class Amphibia; order Anura; family Aromobatidae; genus Anomaloglossus; species Anomaloglossus baeobatrachus. The sequence continues at coordinate 9,007,278 of NC_134364.1, read as the reverse complement.
GAGTGTGAGACCCATACTCCCAGACACTAAAGACTGCCTGCAGCAGCTGTGGCTGCTGGGGTCTTCAGACTAGCTCAACACTAGAGTGTCAGAGTGCAGATACTGTAAGGTGTGTGGAGGCATCAGGTGTCAGTTCTGTGTCAGTGACCAAAAGTCTGCAAGAATGGCTGATGGCACCAGGAGCAGAGCTATGCAACTGGCCAATGCTAAGGCAGGAGCCGAAGAGAGGGAGGACGGTGCTGTGGACAGCAATGAGGAGGTTGCCCACGAGTCCTCCAGGAGCTCGACGCCAGAAAACCGTTCTGCCGAGGACATTGCGCAACCTGGCACTGCTGGACAAGATGAGGAGGAGCTCACCCAAGGTTCCTCAACGAGCCAGATGCCAGCCCTCCGCTCTGAAAGGGACAGTGAATCGCCTAGCTCTGCAGCGTGCCGCAGATCACCACGTGCCATTCCACCGAGCCTGGGAGGCTCGGATAGCCTTCTTCAAATGGCTATGGCCCTTCTCCAGGCTGGAGACCAGAAGGGCTACAAGGAACTCCTGGCAGAGCGCAGGGCAGAGCGGCACGCAGAGCGTGAGGCTGCGGAGCGAGAGCGGCAGGCAGCGCGTGAAGAGCGAGAGCGAGAGCGACAGGCAGACCGTGACTACCAGCTGCAGCTAGCTCAGCTCCGGCCCTCATCAGCCACACGTGACCTTCGAGACACCAAACTTCCAAAGGTCCGTGTTGAGGACTTCCCAGTGCTGGAGAAGGATGGAGACTTGGACTCTTTCTTGACTGCTTTTGAACGGACTTGCTTGCAGCACCATCTGGACAAGGACCAGTGGGCCAAATACCTGACCCCCCGTTTAAGGGGTAAGGCCCTAGATGTCCTTGGGGACTTGCCTGCTGAGGCAGATCAGGGCTACGACACCATCAAGCGGGCCCTGATCCAACAGTACAACCTCACTCCAGAGTCCTACCGCAAGAAGTTCCGGAGCCTACAGAAGGGACCAAAGGACTCCTGGGCTGACCACCGGCGGGCACTTGCCCGAGCTGCCGACCACTGGACCCAAGGCCTGCAGCTTTCCACCGGACCGGAGATCCTGGACTTGTTCATCACGGAGCAACTCTTGTGGAACTGCCCTGAGGATCTCCGCCAGTTCATCCGAGACCAGAAGCCAAAGGGGTCCACGGCTACAGCTGCCCTTGCCGATGACTACACCAACAACCGGGCCCCTGAGGCCAGGAGAGCGGCCACCAGCAGCACCTGGAGAGGGGGTAAGATGAATTCTGCGACTGCCCCACCTGCCCCTAGACTGCAGGGGGTGTCCCCCTCAACTCCCCTCTCCAGGCCCGTGGCAGAGCCAAGACGGTGCCACCAGTGCAACCTACCTGGACACTTCAAGGCCATGTGCCCTCAGCGTCCCAAGGCCCCGGCTCCGTCCCCGTCCCAAGGGCCGCCCAAGGTGTATTGTGTGGGTGGGGGTGGTGGTAGGTCCCTGGACAGCTTCCAACCTGTCACCGTCGGCCGGTCTGTGACCATAGGACTGCGAGACAGCGCCTCGGAGGTGACTCTGGTGCGGCCTGAGATGGTGTCCCCCCAAGACTTGATCCCTGGAAAAACCCTCGCTGTCTCCGGGATTGGAGGCACTGACCCGGCGCTGCCTGTTGCTGACATTTATGTGGACTGGGGCGCAGGGCGAGGGGTGAGGGAGGTGGGGGTAACTGATCGGATCCCCGCAAACGTGCTACTTGGGACAGATTTGGGGCAGATAACCTCCCAGTTTGGGCCCCCCCCAAGGGCTGAACCTTCAGCCCGTACTGACATGACTCCTAACAATGTTAATGTGTTATCTATGAATGATGTAAGGGAGGAGGGAGTGAACTCTGATATTTCTGCTTGCATAGACACCATAGACACACACTCAGCTGCAGCTGTGACAGGGGAGGGGGTCAGAGAAAGGTGTGACAATGCCTCTACAAGTAACCAGCCTGTGAGCTGGGATCTGTTGCCCTCTGCAGGGATAAGCAGAGAGCAGGGTGCTGCAGTGGGAGGACCAGTGTGTGGGGTGGGGGCTACCACAGCAAATGTGGGGTCCCCAGAGATTTCACAGCGGGGTTCTGTTGCTGCAGGAGGGGAACAGGCAGGTGAGATTGGGGCCGGTCCAGGAGCGGAAGTGCTCCCAGGTAAGATCTCGGTGCATGGTTCCCCCACAACCGGGGTGTCAGGAAGCCAGGTAGGTCTGCCTGAACCGGCGACTTGGTCAGGAACGGAGGAGGAGCAGGCACGACCCACGGTCGCAGCGGCTGTGGCCGCTGTCACCCGCAGTGGGAGTGCTGGAAGCCAAGGGGCCTCCCGGAGGTCCGATAGCTCTTCCCCTTCTGACCAAGTGGCAGCCGAGTCAGGTGGAGGCCAGGACACAGGTCCCGGGGTACTGACTGAAGATGTGACAGTCTCGTCGATTCTGGCCACATCTAGTCAGGGGTTTCAGGCAGCGTTAGAAGCTGACGACAGCCTGAAAGCTCTTAAGGAGCAGGCGGCACAGCCTCCCTCGGACTCGGACCCGGAGCGAGTGGTCTGGGACCAAGGACGGCTGTACCGGGCCACGGTCCAGCAGGGTTCACCGGAGGCGTGGCCCAGGGACCGACAGTTGGTGGTACCCTATCCGTTCCGGACGGAGTTGTTGCGGATCGCACATGAGATTCCGATGGCCGGACACCTAGGGATCGCTAAGACCAAGGCCAGGTTAAACCAGCATTTCTACTGGCCAAAAATGGGGGCCGATGTGGCTGCCTACTGCCGTTCGTGTGAAACCTGTCAGAGAGTGGGGAAGGCGGGGCCACACCCCAAAGCCCCACTAGTATCTCTGCCAATCATCGATGAGCCTTTCAGGAGGGTGGCTGTGGATCTGGTCGGCCCGCTGGCCATCCCCAGCAGCTCCGGGAAACGCTTCATACTGACGGTAGTGGACTATGCCACCCGGTACCCAGAAGCAGTGGCCTTGTCGTCCATTCGGGCTGACAAGGTGGCCACCGCATTGCTGGAGATTTTCTCCCGAGTGGGTTTTCCCCAGGAAATGCTCACTGACCGGGGGACCCAATTCATGTCCCAGCTGATGGAGGCCCTCTGTAAGCAAGTCCAGGTGCGACATCTGGTGGCCAGCCCGTACCATCCACAGACTAATGGCCTGTGCGAGCGGTTCAATGGCACCTTAAAGCAGATGCTTAAGATGTTGGTCGACTCCCATGGGCGTGACTGGGAGCGGTATCTCCCACACCTGTTATTTGCTTACCGGGAGGTTCCACAGGCCTCAACAGGATTCTCACCGTTTGAGCTCCTGTACGGGCGACGTGTGCGGGGCCCCCTGGCTCTGGTGAAAGAGGCTTGGGAAGGGGATTTGGCCACCCCTGGAGTGTCGGTTATCGAGTATGTCATGCGCTTCCGGGACAAAATGCGGGCCTTGACGCAACTGGTACACGACAATATGGCTCAAGCCCAGGCCGATCAGAAGCGTTGGTACGACCAGAACGCTTGTGAGAGGACCTACCAAGTGGGTCAAAAGGTGTGGGTACTGGTCCCCGTACCACAGGACAAGCTTCAGGCAGCCTGGGAAGGCCCATACCTCGTGTACCAGCAGCTCAACCCTGTGACGTACCTGGTCACCCTGGACCCTGCCCGTGGAAGGCGGAAGCCCTTCCATGTGAACATGATGAAGGCACATCATGAGCGGGAGGCATGTGCGCTCCCCGTGTGCAACCTGCCCGAGGAGGGAGAAGCGGAAACCCTCTTGGATATGCTAGCCCAGGTTAGGGCAGGCGGATCCATGGAGGATGTGGAGGTTGGCCACCAGCTCTTGGAGGACCAACGGTCCCAGCTGTGGGCCACCCTACACCCCTTCCGGGGGTTGTTTACCAACCAGCCCGGAAGGACTGACTTGGCTGTCCATCACGTGGACACTGGGGATCATCCCCCGATCCGGCGTTCAGCATATCGGGTCTCCCTGGAGGTGCAGCAACACATGCGCCAGGAGATTGACGAGATGCTGAAGCTGGGGGTGATCCAGGCATCCAACAGCGCTTGGGCCTCGCCTGTAGTCCTCGTCCCTAAGAAGGACCGAACCACTCGGTTCTGCGTGGACTACAGGGGGCTCAATGCTGTCACGGTCGCCGATGCGTACCCAATGCCACGCATCGATGACCTGCTCGATCAGTTGGCCGGGGCTCAGTACCTGACCATCATGGATCTGAGCCGGGGATATTGGCAGATCCCCCTGACTCGCAAGGCCAGGGAACGCTCTGCCTTTATTACCCCATTTGGACTGTACGAGTCCACGGTGATGCCATTCGGGATGAGGAATGCCCCTGCCACTTTCCAGCGGATGGTCAACACCCTGCTCAAGGGACTTGAAGGGTACGCGGCCGCGTACCTGGATGACATTGCCGTCTTCAGTCCCACCTGGGAGGACCACCTAGAGCATCTAGCACAGGTGCTCAGGCGGATCCACCGGGCAGGTTTGACCATCAAGCCGGGAAAGTGTCAGCTGGCCATGAGCGAGGTCCAGTACCTCGGTCACCGGGTAGGTGGGAGAACACTGAAGCCCGAGCCTGAGAAAGTGGAGGCCATCGCATCCTGGCCCACCCCCAGGACCAAGAAGCAGGTGATGTCCTTCTTGGGGACCGCCGGGTACTATAGGAGGTTTGTTCCACGCTATAGTAGCCTGGCAAAGCCCTTGACGGACCTCACCAAGAAGAAGCTGCCCTCTGCAGTCGATTGGACAATGGACTGCGAGACAGCCTTCCGGGCCCTAAAGGACGCCCTGTCCAGCCCGCCCGTGCTACAGGCAGCCGACTTCACGCGGCCGTTTGTAGTACAGACCGACGCCAGTGACTTCGGCCTCGGTGCGGTGCTCAGCCAGGTGGACTCTGCGAGCCAAGAGCACCCAGTCTTGTACCTGAGCAGGAAGCTGTTACCGAGGGAAGTGGCCTATTCCACAATGGAGAAGGAGTGCCTGGCCATAGTGTGGGCCCTGCAGCGTCTGCAACCCTATCTATACGGGCGCCACTTCATCGTGGAGACGGACCACAACCCCCTCAGCTGGTTGCACACCGTCTCTGGGACGAATGGGCGATTGTTGCGATGGAGCCTTGCGCTCCAGCAATACAACTTCACCATTCGCCACAAAAGGGGCCGTGACCACGGTAACGCAGACGGGCTGTCCCGACAAGGAGAGGTCGCGGACGGGCGCACGGGGGAACACCGGAGTGTGCTGCCCCCTAGCGCCCTCAAAAGGGGGGAGGTGTGAGGCAAATCCCGGGATATGAAGATGAATTATGACTCCAGTCATAATCTCTCATCACTCCCTGGCAGTGCCCCCTCCCTTCTTGTTCTCAATGTCCAGCATCTGTGAAGGTGTTACACCTCCATGGCCATGTCCTGTGATATGGAAATGAGGTGGTGTGGGAACAATGGACACAGGATGACTCCCTGCTGTCACCCTGTAACAAGAGTTGTATCTCATTAGCAAGGCTATGGAACTAGCTAGACAGAACGACTCCAGTAAAAAATGGTTCATATCTCGCAAGCCATATTTCCGATAAATATGGCAACCATAAAAATGGTGTCTCCGCATGCAGACGATGCCGGCACACCCTTTTTATGGGAGCAGGACATTGGGAAATGCCCCAGGCGTGATATCAGCCAATGGGGAACTGGCAGACAGGTCATGAGTCCCCTCGTTCTGTAGCTAAATTCATAACTGTCACAATGAGAGCATTGGCGTCCGCCTACGACGCTCCCAGGCCAAGTTATGGCCATATTCCATGTTGTGGATTTTGTCCATAACTCCAGCCAGGGGTGGAGCAGTGTTCCCTGTGAGGTCACTAAGGTAGGAGGGGACCTGGATCTGCCCAGGTTGATAACCCTACTTCGGCCATTTTCCAGTGTTCTTCTGCTCGGGGGCCTGGTTGGGAAAGACCTGTGAGGGAGTTCCTGGAAACCTGGTCTACAGCGCCCCCCTGTGGCCAGACGCAACAAGGTAACTGCTGGAACTGTGTATGCCTGTTTGTAACCCATGCTTTGATTGTAACTGTACTCTGACATAACTGTATATTCTGTAGATTCCCTATTGTATATATTGTAGTTCTAGTGTGCTTTAGGCTGATTAAATTATATAATTAATCTTGGGCTGTTCTGTTATCTCGATCTTGAATCCCACGTCTGTGTGTTCGGCTAATAGTTACCGTAAATCGGTTGGTGGCAGCGAATTGTGCCAAGGATTATTGTGGGGAGGCCAGTGAGATTCGGGGAGATTTTATATATTCCGCCCGCGGAGGTCGGGGGAATATATACCTTACTCTCACCGGGGACCCTTCAATAATCGGCATAAGTAGTATAGCGGCCTCCTTGCTTATGGTCGGGCAATTCCATAATTGGCCTGACTATAAGAGGGGCGCTAGAGAGCGCGTCACGTGCTCTGTCTGTCGGTCGGGAGGTATAAAGGAGGGGTGACCCCCACTTGTTACCCCCCGATTGTGACGTACTGGTAGCCAGCGCGGGGGATTTCTGAGTGACCCCCCCGGTGGTTTGTGACAGATAGATAGAGGGATAGATAGAGGGATAGATAGAGGGATAGATAGATAGAGGGATAGATAGATAGATAGAGGGATAGATAGATAGAGGGATAGATAGATAGATAGATAGAGGGATAGATAGATAGATAGATAGATAGATAGATAGATAGATAGATAGATAGATAGAGGGATAGATAAATAGAGGAATAGATAGATAGATAGAGGGATAGATAGATAGATAGATAGATAGATAGAGGGATAGATAGATAGAGGGATAGATAAATAGAGGAATAGATAAATAGATAGAGGGATAGATAGATAGATAGAGGGATAGATAGATAGAGGGATAGATAGATAGAGGGATAGATAGATAGAGGGATAGATAGATAGATAGAGGGATAGATAGATAGAGGGATAGATAGATAGATAGAGGGATAGATAGAGGGATAGATAGATAGATAGAGGGATAGATAGAGGGATAGATAGATAGAGGGATAGATAGATAGATAGATAGAGGGATAGATAGATAGAGGGATAGATAGATAGAGGGATAGATAGATAGATAGAGGGATAGATAGATAGAGGGATAGATAAATAGAGGAATAGATAGATAGATAGATAGAGGGATAGATAGATAGATAGATAGAGGGATAGATAAATAGAGGAATAGATAGATAGATAGAGGGATAGATAGATAGAGGAATAGATAGATAGATAGATAGATAGATAGATAGATAGAGGGATAGATAGATAGAGGGATAGATAGATAGATAGAGGGATAGATAGATAGAGGGATAGATAGATAGATAGATAGATAGAGGGATAGATAGATAGATAGATAGAGGGATAGATAGATAGAGGGATAGATAGATAGATAGATAGAGGGATAGATAGATAGATAGATAGAGGGATAGATAGATAGAGGGATAGATAGATAGAAGGATAGATAGATAGAGGGATAGATAGATAGATAGAGGGATAGATAGATAGATAGATAGATAGATAGATAGATAGAGGGATAGATAGATAGAGGGATAGATAGATAGAGGAATAGATAGATAGAGGGATAGATAGATAGATAGATAGATAGATAGATAGATAGATAGATAGATAGAGGGATAGATAGATAGAAGAATAGATAGATAGATAGAGGAATAGATAGATAGATAGAGGGATAGATAGATAGATAGATAGATAGATAATAATAATAATAATAATCTTTATTTCTATAGCGCCAACATATTCCGTAGCGCTTTACAATTCAGGAGGATCATATACAAACAAGTAACAGTTATAGAAATACAATATTTAGAGGGGAAAAAATACAACCCTGCTCGTGAGAGCTTACAATCTACAATGAGATGGGGGGAGAGGCAAGGTTCAAGTGCTTATTTACAATGACAATCCAACCATCTCACGGAAATAAGGCTGGATAATGGTTTCCTGGACCAGTGGGCCCGAGCCTTGAGATGCCTTTGGGTGCCATGGAGTTTGATGTGGAGCTATGTTGTGAGAGGTTGTAGAGGGACTATGTGAATCGAATCTGATTAGGGAGTGTGATAGGCCGCCCTAAAAAGATGCGTCTTTAGGGTGCGTCTGAAGCTGAGTAAGTTGTGATTTGTCCTAACTTCTTGGGGTAGAGCGTTCCAGAGGGTTGGTGCAGCTCGGAAGAAGTCTTGGATCCGGGAGTGGGAGGTTCGAATTAGTGTGGATGTTAGTCGAAAGTCGCTTGCAGAGCGTAGAGAACGGGTGGACTGATAGACAGAGAGGAGGGTGGAGATGTAGGGGGGTGCTGCACTGTGGAGAGCTTTGTGGGCGAGAACAAGCAGTTTGAATTGGATCCTATGATATATGGGCAGCCAGTGCAATGACTGGCACAGAGCAGAGGCATCCGAGTAGCGGTTAGCCAGATAGGTGACCCTGGCTGCTGCATTAAGGATTGACTGTAGAGGAGAGAGTCTAGTTAGGGGGAGACCAATTAATAGAGAGTTACAGTAGTCCAAGCGAGAGTGGATCAGGGCCACGGTGAGGGTTTTTGTCGTTTCCATTGTGAGAAAGGGGCGGATTCTAGAGATGTTCTTGAGGTGCAAGCGGCAGGTGCGGGCAAGAGATTGTATGTGGGAGGTGAAGGAGAGATCAGTGTCAAGTATAACCCCCAGGCAGCGGGCTTGCGGCCTAGGACTTATCGTTGTGCCACACACAGAGAGGGAGATGTCAGGTTGAGGAAAGTTGGAAGATGGAGGGAAAAGAAGAAGTTCAGTTTTGGAAAGGTTAAGTTTCAGATAGAGAGCAGACATGACATTGCAAACTGCAGTCAGGCAGTCACTGGTGTTCTGTAGTACAGCGGGGGTGAGCTCAGGGGAGGAGGTGTATAGCTGTGTGTCATCAGCATAAAGATGGTACTGAAAGCCAAATCTGCTGATGGTCTGACCAATTGGGGCAGTGTAGAGGGAGAAAAGAAGAGGGCCAAGGACTGAACCTTGAGGGACCCCAACAGTGAGAGGAAGAGGAGAAGATGTGGAGCCAGCAAATGATACACTGAATGAGCGGCCAGAAAGATAGGAAGAGAACCAGGAAAGAACAGTGTCCTTTAGGCCGATAGAGTGGAGCATAGAGAGAAGGAGATGGTGGTCAACAGTGTCGAAGGCGGCAGAAAGGTCAAGAAGAATAAGCAGAGAGTGGTCACCGTTACGTTTTGCTGTCAATAGGTCATTGGTCACTTTGACAAGGGCAGTTTCTGTTGAGTGTAAAGGGCGGAAGCCAGACTGTAAAGGATCTAGAAGAGAGTGAGAGGAGAGGTAGCGGGTGAGGCGAGAGTAGACCAGGCGCTCCAAGAGTTTAGAGATGAAGGAGAGATTGGAGACTGGTCTGTAGTTGCTTGTGCAGGACGGATCGAGAGAAGGTTTTTTTAATAATGGAGTAATGATAGAGTGTTTGAGGGAGGAGGGGAAGATACCCGAAGAGAGAGAGAGATTGAAGATTTTAGTTAGGTGAGTGGCGACAACCGGAGAGAGGGACTGGAGTAGAGGTGTGGGGAAGGGATCAGTAGGGCAAGTTGTAGGACGAGAGGAGGATAGGAGCCTGGAGACTTCCTCCTCTGTGACTGGGTCAAATGTGGAAAGTGAGCTGGATGGAATATGGGGAGGGATGGGATTCACAGGGCTTGGTGGCTGGGAGCTGATCTCTTGGCGGATGTTTTCTATTTTCTCTGTGAAATACGAGGCCAGGTCATCAGCATGAAGGGCTGTGACAGGGGTCTGTACTTTGGGACTGAGGAGGGAGTGAAAGGTGTCAAAGAGTTTTTTTGGATTGTTGGCAAGTGAGGAAACAAGGTTGGTGAAGTAGGTCTGTTTGGCGAGGTGAAGGGAATAGTTATAGGTCCTTAACATGAACTTGTAGTGGATGAAGTTTTCTGGTGTGCGGGTTTTCCTCCATAGGCGTTCGGCGCTCCTGGAGCATCGCTGGAGAAATCGAGTTTGTGATGTGAGCCAGGGCTGTTTTACTCTGTGTTTGGTCTTTCTGAGGGTGAGGGGCGCTACTTGGTCTAGCGTAGTCCTGAGTGTGTCATTGTAGTGCTTTACAGCCAGATCAGGACAGGAAAGTGAGGATATAGGGGACAGTGATGCGTGTAAAGAGTCTGAAAGTGTCTGAGAATCGATGGCCTGTAGGTTTCTGAATGTGTGATTGGTGGGAGTGTGCTGGGGCGGACGAGGGTTTGTGAGCTTGAAGGAGAGGATGTTGTGGTCAGAGAGGGGAAGAGGTGAGTTGTCAAAGTCAGAGATTGAGCAGAGGCGGATAAAGACCAGGTCAAGGGTGTTACCATCTTCATGTGTCTCTGAGGATGAGAGTTGTGAGAGGCCAAGGGAGGTGGTGAGAGATAGAAGCTGGGATGCAGAAGGGGAGGAGGGGCTGTTCATGGGGATGTTAAAGTCTCCTAGGATCAGGGTTGGTAACTCTGAGGACATGAAGTGTGACAGCCAGGCTGAAAAGTGGTCAAGGAACTGGGTGGGTGAGCCTGGTGGACGGTATATGACAGCTACTCTGAGGGAGAGGGGATGGAAGAGCCTGATGGTGTGGACCTCAAAGGATGGGAATGAGAGTGATGGAGCTGGGGGGATGACCTGGAAAGTGCACTGTGGGGACAGTAGTAAGCCGACTCCACCACCATGTCTGTTTCCAGGTCTTGGTGAATGGGAAAAGTGTAAACCACCATGAGAGATGGCAGCAGGGGAAGTAGTATCAGAATCCTGAATCCAGGTTTCAGTTAGGCCTAGTAAGTTAAGAGAGTTATTGAGAAAGAGGTTGTGGATGTAAGGAAGCTTGTTACATACGGACCGTGGATTCCATAGAGCACAATTAAAAGAGGGAAGCGAGGGTGTACAGGGAATGTTAATAATATTATCAGGGTTTCTATGGGAGGTGGGGGAGGGGGTAAAGTTAGCCTGGGGTGGACCGGGATTAGGAGAGATATCACCTGAAAGAAGTAGGAGTAGAAGGAGAAAGGTCAGATGGTTTTTGGACTTGTGGCATGGCTTTTTTTGGAAGTCCCTGGAGCTTGATTGAGTCAGATTATTAAGATAGGTGAAAAGAGCCTGGGAGCTGTACATAGGAGAGGGGAGGAGAGAGGGGCTGATGTGGATGAGTGGTGATGGAGGGGGGACAGGGCGGTGAAAGAGATAGAGGGATAGATAGATAGAGGGATAGATAGATAGAGGAATAGATAGATAGAGGGATAGATAGATAGATAGATAGATAGATAGATAGAGGGATAGATAGATAGATAGAGGAATAGATAGAGGGATAGATAGATAGATAGATAGATAGATAGATAGATAGAGGGATAGATAGATAGATAGATAGAGGAATAGATAGAGGGATAGATAGATAGAGGGATAGATAGATAGAAGAATAGATAGATAGAGGG
>NC_134364.1:8890803-8990803 GCF_048569485.1 Anomaloglossus baeobatrachus | reverse complement strand
ATAGATAGAGGGAGAGATAGATAGAGAGAGAGAGAGAGATAGAGGGATAGATAGAGGATAAGAATTAAATAACCAAAAATACTTAATTCAGCCATTTCATAGACTCAGGTATATAGTTTAGTAGATAACACTAACACACATATTTATGCATGCTTTTGTTTCTTACTAACAAATATAGATATATATATATATATATATATATATATATATAATATATACATTGCATATTCAGATGCATGTAGATGATGAACAAAGGAGAATTCCTAAAGTTTGGACTGACCAATCCAGCAGAGACTATGCAAATTTCTATACGTCTTGAGCCCCGACCTGCGATACTTGATTGGACTATAGTCTTGTATACACCCTTTACTATAAAAGCCTTGTCCAAGAAAAATAAAATGTCAGTCAGCGTCCGTCATGGAGAAGGTTCATAACTGATATAGTGTCTGTTATTGTTCTTTCTCGCTGTGCACACATGACAATATAATTTGGAACAGCGGTCAGATCCCGAGAGACCGCTTGAGTCTCATCGTCCCCCAACAGATGAATAGCTAGATAGATAGATAGATGGATAGATAGATGGATAGATAGAGGGACAGATAGATAGATAGATAGATAGATAGATAGATAGATAGAGGGATAGATAGATAGATAGATAGAGGGATAGCTAGATAGATAGATAGATAGATAGATAGAGGGATATATAGAGGGATAGATAGAGGGATAGATAGGTAGAGGGATAGATAGATAGAGGGATAGATAGAGGGATAGATAGATAGATAGATAGATAGATAGATAGATAGATAGAGGGATAGATAGAGGGATAGATAGAGAGGTGGATAGATAGATAGATAGAGGGATAGATAGATAGATAGAGGGATAGATAGGTAGAGGGATAGATAGGTAGAGGGATAGATAGATAGATAGATAGATAGGTAGAGGGATAGATAGAGGGATAGATAGATAGGTAGAGGGATAGATAGGTAGAGGGATAGATAGATAGATAGATAGATAGAGGGATAGATAGGTAGAGGGATAGATAGATAGAGGGATAGATAGATAGATAGAGGGATAGATAGAGGGATAGAGGGATAGATAGAGGGATAGATAGAGAGGTGGATAGATAGATAGATAGATAGATAGATAGATAGATAGATAGATAGATAGATAGATAGATAGATAGAGGGATAGATAGGTAGAGGGATAGATAGATAGATAGATAGATAGATAGATAGAGGGATAGATAGATAGAGGGATAGATAGATAGAGGGATAGATAGATAGAGGGATAGATAGATAGATAGAGGGATAGATAGATAGAGGGATAGATAGAGGGATAGATAGATAGAGGGATAGATAGATAGATAGAGGGATAGATAGATAGAGGGATAGATAGATAGAGGGATAGATAGAGGGATAGCTAGAGAGGTGGATAGAGGGATAACCTGGATATGTTTTCTCCCCTCAGCGGACGGGAAGCGTTTGGCCTCTGTCAGCATCGACGACCATCACACTGTGGTTTTGTGGGACTGGAAAAAAGGGGAGAAGCTGTCATCAGTCAGGTAGGGCCTCAATCGTCTTGGTCACCAACTACTTAAAGCTGTTGTCCTTTTTCAGGAAAGTCGGCCCCATGCTTTGTAAAATACGTAAAATAGCAATCCCAGCAGTTGCTCATCCTCCCCGGGTCCAGCGCCGGGTCTCTGCAGTTGCTCACACTCCTCGGGTCCAGCGCCGATTCTCCGCAGTTGCTCTCACTCCTCGGGTCCAGCGCCGAGTCTCCGCAGTTGCTCTCACTCCTCGGGTCCAGTGCCTGTTCTCCTCAGTTGCTCATCCTCCCCGGGTCCAATGCCGAGTCTCCGCAGTTGCTCACACTCCCCGGGTCCAGTGCCTGTTCTCCTCAGTTCCTCATCTTCCCCGGGTCCAGCGCCGGGTCTCCGCAGTTGCTTACACTCCCCGGGTCCAGTGCTGGGTGTCCGCAGTTGCTCACACTCCCCGGGTCCAGCGCCGGGTCTCCGCAGTTGCTCACACTCCCCGGGTCCAGCACCGGGTCTCCACAGTTGCTCACACTCCCCGGGTCCAGCGCCGGGTCTCCGCAGTTGCTCACACTCGCCAGGTCTCCGCAGTTGCTCACACTCCCCGGGTCCAGCGCCGGGTCTCCGCAGTTGCTCACACTCCCCGGGTCCAGTGCTGGGTGTCCGCAGTTGCTCACCCTCCCTAGGTCCAGTGCCGGTTCCCTCGCTGCCGCTCCGGTCTCACTGGTTTGGCTGCAGTGTTGATGTCACATTGACGGCTCATATCTCCGCTGCAGTCGATCACTGAGCTCGGCAGCTCACCATTTCCAGTGTCACTGAATACAAATCTTCCCATTTTCATCCAGATGCTAATAGACAAGATCTGGCCCAGTTGTGCTTTTCGCAGCTGATGGTTTGTGTCAGTGTTATCTGTCCAGACAATCCTCTGTGAGCTGAACCCCGCAGCGGCATCGATCTGTCTCCTGACGAGCCAACAGCCACATTGTAACAAACCCTCAGCTATGAGCATCCTTTATGGATGACTCTCGTCTTCTCGCCCGTGTCCTGGCTTTCTGGGGTCAGTAACTCCTGAAGATGTCCCCATTAATCTTTATCTGTTTTTTATTTTGCAGGGGAAGTAAAGATAAAATCTTTGCGGTGAAGATTAACCCCTACATGCCTGATAAGTTGATCACTGCAGGGGTGAAGCACATGAGGTTCTGGCGGAGAGCAGGTGCGGAGCGGGACCTGGTAGATAATAGATACTGTGCCTTTAAGACTCGGGTGACATTGGTTCCTGAATGTTGCACTTTTCTCCTTGGGGTTTTTGACATATATTAGAGCCCTGTAGATCCCACCCTGCGGCTGCTCAGTGTAAGAGGGGGCAACAAAAAACAATAGGTAACAAGTGAGGATGATGGGGGTGCTGATCTGAGGGCTATGAGCCGCTATTGCTCCATCACCGGGCTGCAGCGACCCCTGGTGGACACAATAACCCCTGCAGTATGTGACTGCGGATCTCCGCTCTTCTGGCCCCTCTAGTCCTGCACCTCTCTGCGTATGTAACGCTGCTTTTGTCCTGGCAGGTGGGGGTCTGATCGGACGCAAGGCTTGTATCGGGACCACCTCAAAGATTGACACCATGATGTGCGTGGTGTACGGCTGGACGGAGGAGATGTCCTTCTCAGGAACTTCCACCGGAGACGTCTTTATCTGGAGAGACCTGTTCCTGATGAAGACTGTGAAGGCGCACGACGGGCCGGTGTTCAGCATGCACGCCCTGGACAAGGTGACACCACCAACCATATGGCTACCGCTGCCGGGAAACCACAACGCTCAACATTGTTTGAGCATGTGACTATTGGGAGTTGTGAATTCCACCGTATCTATAATTACGAAGGTTACTGACCCCTGATCGCTAACGAAAAAGCCTCTGCAGCACAGCCCACCCCGTCCTATTGACGCAGGGACGCCATCAGGGCATGATAACCATGACTGATGTATGGGGCCCGGTGAAGGAGGAGGCCCGGACAGGGCTCGGAGTAATTACTTAACTTTATTAAGCCCCGGGCAGGGCCCCCCTCTTTACCGTGCCCCAGTCACAACCGCAGAGGAGGAGATGGAGCACATCCAGCTGAAATGTGTCATGGCTTAAAGAGGTCGCCCTGTGTCGTGGGAACCGGGAAGGGTGAGAAAAATGTTTTGGTTTTTTTTTCTATTTTTGTGGCAGACAAATATACAAGGAAGGGCCTAGGAAGGTGACATATATACCAGGAAGGGGACAAAAACCAGAATGGGAACATATATACCAGAATGTGCCCAGAAGGGGGACATATATACCAGGATGGGGACAAATAAACCAGGATGGGCATATATATATATATGGGGAAAGAACCAGGATGGGGACATATATACCAGGAGGGGCCCAGGAAGGGGACAGATATACCAGGAGAATCACATATATGCTAGGAACGGGACAAATAAACCAGGATGGGGACATATATACCAGGAAGGGCCCAGGCTGAGGACATATATACCAGGAAGGGGACATATATACCAGAATGATATTAAACAGAGGGGCAGTGTGTATATTTGGGGGGAATAGTATACAGAGGGGCAGTGTGTGTGGTTGGATATTTAAAGAAGGGCAGCATATGTGAGGGAAATTATACAGTGTGTGTGTGGGTGGATATTATACAGAGGGGCAGTGCGTGTGGGTGGATATTATACAGAGGGGCAGTGTGTGTGGGTGGATATTATACAGAGGGGCAGTGTGTGTGGGTGGGGAATAATATACAGAGGGGCAGTGTGTGGGAGAGATATTATACAGAGGGGCAGTGTGTGTGGGAGAGATATTATACAGAGCGGCAGTGTGTGGGGGATATTATATATAGGGTCAGTGTAAAAGGTGTATTATGGAAAGATGTGGTATGTAGGGTTCATTATTAATTTTCTGAGGGACATCCTTCATTCTCTAGAACAACTTAAAGGGTGCTAACACTTTTGGCTATGACTGCGTAAGTGCATATATGTGTGTATACATACAGTCATGGACAAACGTTTTGAGAATGACCCCACAATGCTATTTTCACATGATCTGTTTCCTCTGGTGTTTATTTGTGTTTGTCTGATGTTTCCATCACATACAGAAATATAATTGCAGTCATATTATGAGACCAGAAGGTTCTATTGCCATTAGAATGAGTTAATGCAGCAATATTTGCAGTGTTGCCCCTTCTTCTTCAGGACCTCTGCAATTCTCCCGGGCAGCTGTCAATCATCTTCTGGAGCAAATCCTGACTGATCGCTGTCCATTCTTGCATAAGCAATGCTTGCATTTTGCCAGAATTTGTTGTTTTTTGTTTGTCCACCCGTCTCTTGATGATTGCCCACAAGTTCTCAATGGGATTAAGATCTGGGGAGTTTCCAGGCCATGGACCCAGAATCTCTATGTTTTGTTCCATGAGCCATTTAGTGATCACCTTTGCTTTATGGCACGGTGCTCCATCATGCTGGAAAAGGCATTGTTGGGGCCAAACTGCTCTTGGACAGTTGGGAGAAGCTGCTCTTGGAGGACATTCTGGTGCATTCTTTATTCATGGCTGTGTTTTTAGGCCAGACTGTGAGTGGTGCGATTCCCTCGGCTGAGAAGCAGCCCCACACATGAATGGTTTCCGGATGCTTAACAGTTGGCATGAGACAAGACTGGTGCTAGCGCTCACCTCTTCTTCTCCTAATAAGCTGTTTTCCAGATGTCCCAAACAATAGAAAAGGGGATTCATCTGAGAAATGCCTTTCCCCCAGTCCTCAGCAGTCACTCCCTGCACCTTCTGCAGAATATCAGTCGGTCCCTGATGTTTTTCTGGAGAGAAGTGGCTTCTTTGCTGCCCTCCTTGAAACCAGGCCTTGCTCCAGCAGTCTCTGCCTCACAGTGCGTGCAGAAGCCTCACACCAGCCGCTGCCATTGCTGCGCTAGCTCGCCACTGCTGGTACTCCCATCCCGCAGCTGAAACAGTTTTAAGATCCGGTCCTGGCGTTTGCTGGTCCTTCTTGGGCGCCCTGGAGCCTTTTTGGCAACAATGGAAGCTCTCTCCTTGAAGTTCTTGATGATGCGATAGATTGGTGACTGAGGTGCAATCTTTGTAGCTGCGACACTCTTCCCTGTTAGGCTATTTTTGTGCAGAGCAATGATGGCTGCACGTGTTTCTTTAGAGATAACCATGGTTAACTGAAGAGAAACAATGGTACCAAGCACCAGCCTCCTTTTAAAGTGTCCAGTGGTGTCATTCTTACTTAATCATGACTGATTGATCGCCAGCCCTGTCCTCATCAACACCCACACCTGTGTTACTGGAACAATCACTAAAACAATGTTAGCTGCTCCTTTTAAGGCAGGAATGCAATGATGTTGTAATGTGTTTTGGGGGTTAAAGTTCACTTTCTTACCAATATTGACTCTGCAAGTAATTGCTGTTAAGCCGATCACTCTTTATGACATTCTGGAGTATATGCAAATTGCCATTAGAAAAACTGAAGCAGTAGACTTTGTAAAAATTAATATTTGTAGCATTCTCAAAACGTTTGGCCATGACTGTACAATATATGTGTGTGTGTGTGTGTGTGTGTGTGTATATATAAATATATATATTATAATATGTTTTTCCAAGAGTGACAATGAGGCTGATGAAGATTTGAGGGGTATTGGTGGAGCCTGGAAGGAGTCTCATGGGGGCCCAAAACCTTTGCCAGTATGAGGCTCTAAAATTCCTAGGGGCAGCCCTGTGATGACGGGGTGCTGAATGCTTGTCCCTAGGTGTACAGTGTGGCGGTATAGCTGAGTACAGTGTTTCCTATCACAGGGCTTTGTCACTGGCGGGAAGGACGGCGTGGTGGCGCTCTGGGATGATTCCTTTGAACGATGCCTCAAAACCTACGCAATCAAGAGGGCTGCACTGGCGCCAGGATCTAAAGGTGAGAAGATCAACGACCGCGGCCCACACTGACTGCAGCCCACACTGACGACTGCAGCATACACTGACTGCAGCATACACTGACTGCGGCCCACACTGACTGCAGCCCACACTGACTGCAGCCCACACTGACTGCAGCCCACACTGACTGCAGCATACACTGACTGCAGCCCACACTGACTGCAGCATACACTGACTGCAGCCCACACTGACTGCAGCCCACACTGACTGCAGCCCACACTGACTGCAGCATACACTGACTGCAGCCCACACTGACTGCAGCCCACACTGACTGCAGCCCACACTGACCACAGCCCACACTGACGACTGCAGCATACACTGACTGCAGCATACACTGACTGCAGCATACACTGACTGCAGCCCACACTGACTGCAGCCCACACTGACTGCAGCCCACACTGACTGCAGCCCACACTGACTGCAGCCCACACTGACGACTGCAGCCCACACTGACTGCAGCATACACTGACTGCAGCCCACACTGACTGCAGCCCACACTGACTGCAGCCCACACTGACTGCAACATACACTGACTGCAGCATACACTGACTGCAGCCCACACTGACTGCAGCCCACACTGACTGCAGCCCACACTGACTGCAGCATACACTGACTGCAGCCCACACTGACTGCAGCCCACACTGACTGCAGCCCACACTGACTGCAGCCCACACTGACTGCAGCATACACTGACTGCAGCATACACTGACTGCAGCATACACTGACTGCAGCCCACACTGACTGCAGCCCACACTGACTGCAGCCCACACTGACTGCGGCCCACACTGACTGCGGCCCACACTGACCACAGCCCACACTGATGACTGCAGCATACACTGACTGCAGCATACACTGACTGCAGCATACACTGACTGCAGCATACACTGACTGCAGCCCACACTGACTGCAGCCCACACTGACTGCAGCCCACACTGACTGCGGCCCACACTGACTGCGGCCCACACTGACCACAGCCCACACTGATGACTGCAGCATACACTGACTGCAGCATACACTGACTGCAGCCCACACTGACTGCAGCATACACTGACTGCAGCCCACACTGACTGCAGCCCACACTGACTGCAGCCCACACTGACTGCGGCCCACACTGACCACAGCCCACACTGACTGCAGCATACACTGACGACTGCAGCATACACTGACTGCAGCCCACACTGACTGCAGCCCACACTGACTGCAGCCCACACTGACTGCAGCCCACACTGACGACTGCAGCATACACTGACTGCAGCATACACTGACTGCAGCATACACTGACTGCAGCCCACACTGACTGCAGCATACACTGACTGCAGCCCACACTGACTGCAGCCCACACTGACTGCAGCCCACACTGACTGCAGCCCACACTGACTGCGGCCCACACTGACTGCGGCCCACACTGACCACAGCCCACACTGATGACTGCAGCATACACTGACTGCAGCATACACTGACTGCAGCCCACACTGACTGCAGCATACACTGACTGCAGCCCACACTGACTGCAGCCCACACTGACTGCAGCCCACACTGACTGCAGCCCACACTGACTGCAGCCCACACTGACTGCGGCCCACACTGACCACAGCCCACACTGACTGCAGCATACACTGACGACTGCAGCATACACTGACTGCAGCCCACACTGACTGCAGCCCACACTGACTGCAGCCCACACTGACTGCGGCCCACACTGACTGCGGCCCACACTGACTGCAGCCCACACTGACGACTGCAGCATACACTGACTGCAGCATACACTGACTGCAGCATACACTGACTGCAGCCCACACTGACTGCAGCATACACTGACTGCAGCCCACACTGACTGCAGCCCACACTGACCACAGCCCACACTGACGACTGCAGCATACACTGACTGCAGCATACACTGACTGCAGCATACACTGACTGCAGCATACACTGACCGCGGCCCACACTGACCACAGCCCACACTGACGACTGCAGCATACACTGACTGCAGCATACACTGACTGCAGCATACACTGACTGCAGCATACACTGACTGCAGCCCACACTGACTGCAGCCCACACTGACTGCGGCCCACACTGACTGCAGCCCACACTGACTGCGGCCAACACTGACCGCGGCCCACACTGACCGCGGCCCACACTGACCGCGGCCCACACTGACCGCGGCCCACACTGACCGCGGCCCACACTGACCGCAGCATACACTGACCGCAGCACACACTCACCGCAGCACACATAACTGAGGTGACCGCTCATTGACCTCCTTGGTCTCCATTCCAGGGCTGCTCCTAGAAGACAACCCGTCCATACGTGCCATATCTCTGGGACACGGCCATATCCTGGTGGGAACGAAGAATGGGGAGATCCTGGAGGTGGACAAGAGCGGACCGGTCACCCTGCTTGTCCAGGTCTCTGCCGTCATCCTTCTGTTTGCACCTTTGCTGTAATCCTCTGTGCTGCTGTGGCCTCTATATTGCTTGGTGTTCGTCCTCTGCTCGCCTCAGTACAGTCATAGTAATGTCAGGGCCCCAATCCTCAGCAGATCTCCCGTCTGCTCCCCCCATACGCCTCATCCCCTCGGTTTAGGTACCACCTCCCCCCACATCTCGGTCAGTTTTTATTTCTTCTTGTCATTACTTTTCTTCCCTAAAGGTAATAATCTTCCATCCTCACTAATTATACACAATAGACAATGTAAGCTGTGCTGCAGTGTAAAGCATGGAGTATAGACAGGCTGCTGTGTATAGACTCCAGTAGGGGGTAATATTCCTCGTGCCCCCGGTTGCTGTCTGACCGCTCCCTTGTATTGTGCAGGGTCACATGGAGGGAGAGGTCTGGGGTCTGGCCGCCCACCCTCATCTACCAATCTGTGCCACTGTGAGCGATGACAAGACGCTGCGCATCTGGGACCTGTCCCCCAGTCACTGCATGCTGGCCGTGCGCAAGCTGAAGAAGGGTAAGATCGGGGAATTGCCCTGCAAGCGATTCCCCTGGATACAACCTCCACTGGCCGATCACCACACAGCTGAGCGTTTGTTACACTGTGGCCAATCTAGTGACTGTAAACTGCTCCTGATGTGAGGGCTGCTACATTGTATCCTGCAAACACCGACACATTGTAACAAACAGCAGGACCCGGACAGTGAGCAGACATGTCCAAAATAAGGAGGCGCTGGCACCCAGCAAGCCCGGCCATTCAGGGTGTGGGAGCGAGAGAGGGTTGTCAGGGCGAGGGTCTTCAGAGCAAGGGTTGTCAGAGTGAGCGGGATGTCAGAGCGAGGGCTGTCACAGTGAGCGGGTATTCAGAGCGAGGGTTGTCAGAGCGAGGGTTGTCAGAGCGAGGGTTGTCAGAGTGAGCGGGATGTCAGAGCGAGGGCTGTCACAGTGAGCGGGTATTCAGAGCGAGGGTTGTCAGAGCGAGGACTGTCACAGTGAGCGGGTATTCAGAGCGAGGGTTGTCAGAGCGAGGGTTGTCAGAGTGAGCGGGATGTCAGAGCGAGGGCTGTCACAGTGAGCGGGTATTCAGAGCGAGGGTTGTCAGAGAGGAGGGTTGTCAGAGAGAGGGCTGTCACAGTGAGCGGGTATTCAGAGCGAGGGTTGTCAGAGAGAGGGTTGTCAGGGCGAGGGCTGTCACAGTGAGCGGGTATTCAGAGCGAGGGTTGTCAGAGCGAGGGTTGTCAGAGTGAGCGGGATGTCAGAGCGAGGGCTGTCACAGTGAGCGGGTATTCAGAGCGAGGGTTGTCAGAGAGGAGGGTTGTCAGAGAGAGGGCTGTCACAGTGAGCGGGTATTCAGAGCGAGGGTTGTCAGAGAGGAGGGTTGTCAGAGAGAGGGCTGTCACAGTGAGCGGGTATTCAGAGCGAGGGTTGTCAGAGAGAGGGTTGTCAGGGCGAGGGCTGTCACAGTGAGTGGGTATTCAGAGCGAGGGTTGTCAGAGAGGAGGGTTGTCAGAGAGAGGGCTGTCACAGTGAGCGGGTATTCAGAGCGAGGGTTGTCAGAGAGAGGGTTGTCAGGGCGAGGGCTGTCACAGTGAGCGGGTATTCAGAGCGAGGGTTGTCAGAGCGAGGGTTGTCAGAGTGAGCGGGATGTCAGAGCGAGGGCTGTCACAGTGAGCGGGTATTCAGAGCGAGGGTTGTCAGAGAGGAGGGTTGTCAGAGAGAGCGCTGTCACAGTGAGCGGGTATTCAGAGCGAGGGTTGTCAGAGAGAGGGTTGTCAGGGCGAGGGCTGTCACAGTGAGCGGGTATTCAGAGCGAGGGTTGTCAGAGCGAGGGTTGTCAGAGTGAGCGGGATGTCAGAGCGAGGGCTGTCACAGTGAGCGGGTATTCAGAGCGAGGGTTGTCAGAGAGGAGGGTTGTCAGAGAGAGGGCTGTCACAGTGAGCGGGTATTCAGAGCGAGGGTTGTCAGAGAGAGGGTTGTCAGGGCGAGGGCTGTCACAGTGAGTGGGTATTCAGAGCGAGGGTTGTCAGAGTGAGCGGGATGTCAGAGCGAGGGCTGTCACAGTAAGTGGGTATTCAGAGCGAGGGTTGTCAGAGCGAGGGCTGTCACAGTGAGCGGGTATTCAGAGCGAGGGTTGTCGGAGCGAGGGTTGTCAGAGCGAGGGCTGTCACAGTGAGCGGGTATTCAGAGCGAGGGTTGTCGGAGCGAGGGTTGTCAGAACGAGGGCTGTCACAGTGAGTGGGTATTCAGAGCGAGGGTTGTCAGAACGAGGGCTGTCACAGTGAGCGGGTATTCAGAGCGAGGGTTGTTAGAGCGAGGGTTGTCAGAGCGAGGGCTGTCACAGTGAGCGGGTATTTAGAGCGAGGGTTGTCACAGTGAGCGGGTTGTCAGGGCAAGGGCTGTCAGGGTGAGGGTTGTCAGGGCGAGGGTTGTCAGAGTGGGGGTTGTCAGGGCGGGGGTTGTCAGAGCGAGGACTGTCAGGGCGAGGGTTGTCAGGGCGAGGGTTGTCAGAGTGGGGGTTGTCAGAGTGAGGGTTGTCAGAGTGGTGGCTGTCAAGGTGACGGTTGTCAGAGTGAGGGCTGTCAGGGCGAGGGTTGTCAGAGCGGGGGTTGTCAGGGCCTCCTATATGAGTGACCGGCTCTGTGCTGCCCCCAGGTGGCCGGTGCTGTTCCTTCTCTCCGGATGGCAAGGCTTTGGCCGTGGGCCTCAATGACGGGAGCTTCCTGATCGTGAATGCGGACACGCTGGAGGACTTGGTGTCGTTTCACCACCGGAAGGACGTGATCTCGGACATCCGCTTCTCCCCCGGTGAGTTGTCGCCTCGCCGGTCGGTGGCGTCTCCAGCTCCGGGGCTGCCAGTCTGCGGCGTCTCCAGCTCCGGGGCCTCTCGCTGATGGAGCTTTGTTTCAGGCACCGGGAAATACTTGGCCGTCGCCTCCTACGACAACTTTGTTGACATCTACAACGTGATGAGCAGCAAACGGGTCGGCGTGTGCAAGGGCTCGTCCAGCTACATCACCCACCTGGACTGGGACAGCAGGGGTGAGCGCCGGCCGGGGGGCACGGATAATGTGGGGTCACGTCTGGAAGTGACGGGGTCTCGCTGCTGCCCCCTGGTGCTCAGTCACTTGTGTTCTTCCCAGGTAAACTCCTCCAGGTGAACACCGGTGCTAAGGAGCAGCTGTTTTTTGAGGCCCCACGAGGGAAGCGACAAATGATTCCAGCTCAGGAGGTAAGGTTGGGGTGTAGCGAGGGTCCACAGAGTTGGGGTGTAGCGAGGGTCCGCAGAGTTGGGGTGTAGCGAGGGTCCGCAGAGTTGGGGTGTAGCGAGGGTCCGCAGAGTTGGGGTGTAGTGAGGGTACGCAGTATTGGGGTGTAGCGAGGGTCCGCAGAGTTGGGGTGTAGCGAGGGTCCGCAGTGTTGGGGTGTAGTGAGGGTCCACAGTATTGGTGTGTAGCGAGGGTCCGCAGTGTTGGGGTGTAGCGAGGGTCCGCAGTGTTGGGGTGTAGTGAGGGTCCGCAGTGTTGGGGTGTAGCGAGGGTCCGCAGTATTGGGGTGTAGCGAGGGTCCACAGTGTTGGGGTGTAGCGGGGGTCCGCAGTGTTGGGGTGTAGCGAGGGTCCACAGTGTTGGGGTGTAGCGAGGGTCCGCAGAGTTGGGGTGTAGCGAGGGTCCGCAGTGTTGGGGTGTAGCGAGGGTCCGCAGTGTTGGGGTGTAGCGAGGGTCCGCAGTGTTGGGGTGTAGCGAGGGTCCGCAGTGTTGGGGTGTAGCGAGGGTCCGCAGAGTTGGGGTGTAGCGAGGGTCCGCAGTGTTGGGGTGTAGCGAGGGTCCGCAGTGTTGGGGTGTAGCGAGGGTCCGCAGTGTTGGGGTGTAGCGAGGGTCCGCAGTGTTTGGGTGTAGCGAGGGTCCACAGTGTTGGGGTGTAGCGAGGGTCCGCAGTGTTGGGGTGCGACGCCGAGGTCACGGGGTGCTGAGCTTTCTATTTCTCAGGTAGAAAAAATGTCCTGGTCGTCTTGGACAAGTGTCCTGGGTCCGAGCTGCGAGGGGATCTGGCCGGTGATCGGGGAGGTCAGTGACGTGACCACCGCCGCACTCAGCAACGACAGCAAGATCCTCGCCACCGGGGACGACTTCGGATTCGTGAAGCTTTTCCGGTATCCGGTGAAAGTAAGAATCAGCGTTAACTACACATGAGAGCCGGCCGTGTACAGATAATGTCACCTGCAGTCCCATGTAACATCACAAATAGTGTATGTCACCTGCAGTCCTATGTAACACCACAGATAACACAGTGATATCTCTCTGAATACAGATAATGTAGTAGATGTCACCTGCAGTCCTATGTAACACCACAGATAACACAGGGCTATCTCTCTGAGTACAGATAATGTAGTAGATGTCACCTGCAGTCCTATGTAACACCACAGATAACACACTGATATCTCTCTGAATACAGATAATGTAGTAGATGTCACCTGCAGTCCTATGTAACACCACAGATAACACAGGGCTATCTCTCTGAGTACAGATAATGTAGTAGATGTCACCTGCAGTCCTATGTAACACCACAGATAACACAGTGATATCTCTCTGAATACAGATAATATAGTAGATGTCACCTGCAGTCCTATGTAACACCACAGATAACACAGGGCTATCTCTCTGAATACAGATAATGTAGTAGATGTCACCTGCAGTCCTATGTAACACCACAGATAACACAGTGATATCTCTGAGTACAGATAATGTAGTGATATCACCTGCAGTCCTATGTAACACCACGGATAACACAGTGATATCTCTTGAGTACAGATAATGTAGTAGAGGTCACCTGCAGTCCTATGTAACATGACAGATAACACCGTGATATCTCTCTTAGTGCAGATAATGTAGTAGATGTCACCTGCAGTCCTATGTAACACCACAGATAACACAGTGATATCTCTGAGTACAGATAATGTACTAGATGTTACCTGCAGTCCCATGTAACACCACAGATAACACAGTGATATCTCTCTGAGTACAGATAATGTAGTGGATGTCACCTGCAGTCCTATGTAACACCACAGATAACACAGTGATAGCTCTCTGAGTACAGATAATGTAGTAGATGTCACCTGCAGTCCTATGTAACACCACAGATAACACAGTGATATCTCTGAGTACAGATAATGTAGTAGATGTCACCTGCAGTCCTATGTAATACCACACATAACACAGTGATATCTCTGAGTACAGATAATGTAGAAGATGTCACCTGCAGTCCTATGTAACACCACATATAACACAGTGATATCTCTGAGTACAGATAATGTAGTAGATGTCACCTGCAGTCCCATGTAACACCACAGATAACACAGTGATATCTCTGAGTACAGATAATGTAGTAGATGTCACCTGCAGTCCTATGTAACACCACAGATAACACAGTGATATCTCTGAGTACAGATAATGTAGTAGATGTCACCTGCAGTCCTATGTAACACCACAGATAACAGTGATATCTGAGCACAGATAATGTAGGAGATGTCACCTGCAGTCCTATGTAACACCACAGATAACACAGTGATATCTCTGAGTACAGATAATGTAGTAGATGTCACCTGCAGTCCTATGTAACACCACAGATAACACAGTGATATCTCTCTGAGTACAGATAATGTAGTAGAGGTCACCTGCAGTCCTATGTAACACCACAGATAACACAGTGATATCTCTCTGAGTACAGATAATGTAGTAGATGTGACCTGCAGTCCTATGTAACACCACAGATAACAGTGATATCTCTGAGTACAGATAATGTAGTAGATGTCACCTGCAGTCCTATGTAACACCACAGATAACACAGTGATATCTCTCTGAGTACAGATAATGTAGTAGATGTCACCTGCAGTCCCATGTAACACCATGTATAATGTAGTAGATGTTACCAGCAGTCCTATGAAACACTGATCGCTTGGTTTATTTCTCAGGGGAAGTTTGGGAAGTTTAAGCGGTATGTGGCCCACTCCTCGCACGTCACTAACCTGCGCTGGATCCATGATGACGGGCTCCTGGTCAGTGTCGGGGGTCCGGACACCTCTCTAATGCTGTGGACTCATGAAGTGGAGGGTCACCGAGAGATGAGACAGTGCGACAGTGAGGAGTCTGACATAGACTCGGAGGAGGATGGAGGTGCGGGAGAGGGGATGATGGGAGTAGTGGTAGCCCCCGCTCCTGGGGGTGACCGTTATCCTGCCTGCTGTGGTGCCCCCTGGAGTTGCCTCTCCTGGTGCTGGTACGCCCCCTGTGGTCGGGGGCGGATCTACAGGCTGTGACTGTTGTCATCACTTCTCCTCCAGGTTATGACAGCGACGTGACGCGGGAGAACGAGATGACCTACACCATCAAAGCCTTATCCTCCAGCATCCGGCCGACGGCGGGAACCAAGCCTCACCTGCAGCAGAAGGAGCTGACCCTGGACGAGAGGTAACGGGCGGCAGCCGCAGGAGCAGCGCTCCTTACTCCCCCATCACACAGTCTGTACCCCGAGAACTCACCGGTGCCAGAGACCACCAGGGCCTGTGCTCCACTGTTGTCCAGATGATGCCCCTCCTCATTGTGATGATGCCCCTCCTCATTGTGATGATGCCCCTCCTCATTGTGATGATGCCCCTCCTCATTGTGATGATGCCCCTCCTCATTGTGATGAGGCCACTCCTACTCTTTAACCCTCCCACTCCCAATGTGATGATATCCACTACCTATCTACCCCCTCCGTGTTATGCCCCTCATGGAGCAAATAGCCCCTCCTGGAACAATGATTTTCCCCTCCCCACATGTTATGTCCGTCTTGTTGTGATGATGCCTCCCCCCTCCCTCCCACCCCTTATGTTCCTCCTGCAGCAATGATGCCCCCTCCCCTCATGTTATGCCCCTCCCCCGTGTTATGCCTCTACCCCGTGTTATGCCCCTCCCCTCATGTTATGCCCTTTCCAGTGTTATACCCATTCCCCATAAGGGCTGCCACTAGGAATTTTAGGGCCCCATACTGGCAAAACTTTTGAGCCCCCTTGAGACTCCTCCCAGGCTCCACCCCAGCTCCACCTCCGCCCCTAAAACCTTCCACAGTCTCACCACCATTCAGAAAACTAATAATACACCCTCTACCGCTCTCCATAATATCTCTCCCACACTGCCCCTATGTATAATATCCCACACACTCACTGCCCCTCAGTATAATATACCCCCACACACTGCCCCTCAGTATAATTTACCCCCACACACTGCTCCTCTGTATAATATCCTCCACACACACACTGCTCCTTTGTATAATATCTCTCCCACACACACTGCCCCTCTGTATAATATCCTCCACACACACACTGCTCCTGTGTATAATATGCCCCCACACACACTGCCCCTCTGTATATCCCCAATTGTCCCTATCCTGATACATATTTCCCATCCTGGGCACCTCCTGGTATGTATATCCACCTCCTGAGCACGTTCTGGTATATATGTCCACATCCTAATTTTTGCCCCTTCCTGGTATATATGTCCTCTTTCTTGTATATATGTCCCCTTCCTGAGCCCCCTTGGTGTATAGATATATCGCCCTCCTGGGCACATTCTGGTATATATGTCCCCATCCTAGTATATATGTCCCCCTTCTTGTATATATGTCTCCTTCCTGGGCCTCTCCTTGTATATTTGTCTACTGCGAAAAGAATAAAAGAAACAAACATTTTGCTCACCCTCCCCGGCTCCCACGTCATGCGGCGTCTTCTCGCAGCCGCCATGCATTTCAGCTGGATATGTGCCCTCTGATGCACATGCAGCTGAAGCAATAGAGGGGCTGGAGTCATTGGGCCCCCCCACCACCCCTGGCGATCTTCAGCTCATCGAGCGCCTTCTTTTCACTGCTGGATGCCGCGTCCTTACCATTTCCATGTTGCCCCCAGCAGTGTGATGAGGTCGCAGAGTGTTGACCTCATCTCCCTGGGCTGCAGGATGACGCACCACCTCCGTGCACTGCTGCACTCACCATGCCTCCTACCACATGGCTAATTTGCTTGTGATGCCCTAGAAGGGCTTTGCATGCACCATAGTGATGTGCAGTGGCTTAAGCCACACTGCCGGGCCCCTCTTCTGCGGCTGTAACTTGGGCCCGGGGCTTCATAAAGCTAAGTAATTACCCTGAGCCTGGCCCGGCCCCCCTCTTCACCGGGCCCCATACACCAGTCATGGTTGTAATGCCCTGACGGCGGCCCTGTTCACCCCGTTATGCTTCTCCCCTGTTATGCTCCTCCCCTGTGTTATGCTCCTCCCCTGTGTTATGCCCCTCCCCTGTGTTATGCTCCTCCCCTGTGTTATGCTCCTCCCCTGTTATGCTTCTCCCCTGTGTTATGCTCCTCCCCT
Organism: Anomaloglossus baeobatrachus; assembly: GCF_048569485.1. Taxonomy (NCBI): domain Eukaryota; kingdom Metazoa; phylum Chordata; class Amphibia; order Anura; family Aromobatidae; genus Anomaloglossus; species Anomaloglossus baeobatrachus. The sequence goes on along the minus strand of NC_134364.1, from coordinate 8,973,467 downwards.
GCTATGCTCCTCCCTTGTGTTAGGCCCCTCCCCTGTGTTAGGCTCCTCTCCTGTGTTATGCTCCTCCCCTGTGTTATGCTCCTCCCCTGTGTTATGCTCCTGTCAAGGGAGGAATTTGCGTTGAAGACTGCTAATGGAGTCCTCATTTGGGATATCCATAGATGATGCCATATTAGCTGTATATCAGTGCCAATATATATATATCAATGTATATAAGACAAAGAGCACAGACATGCTCTCTTTTCAGCCAGCGTCACCAACTGAACTAGTTTAATAAGATAGATCCAATTATACCGTAAGCATGAATAACCTTGAAGCTAACAAGGAGTGCTTTTCACTCCCCATTTTCTCACATCACATTGCCTGCCTCCCGTACATTCCTTCTATGTGAACATTACTGATAACACTTCTTACAGCTTCACATTCTGGCTTCATCTTTGGTTAACTCCTTCATGATTATACAACTTTGAATTATACTATAGGTCTGTGCAATGGCTACATAGACAGATAATTATACAACTACATTTTGATTATTTATATATACAGATATTCTTATTACGTTTAAACAAACATACTACAGCTCAGGTGACCTCCACACTCCTCCCCTGTTATGCTCCTCCCCTGTGTTAGGCCTCTCCCCTGTGTTAGGCCCCTCCCCTGTGTTATGCTCCTCCCCGTGTTAGGCCCCTCCCCTGTGTTAGGCCCCTCCCCTGTGTTAGGCCCCTCCTGGTGGGATGTTGCTCCTCCTCGCTGTGGTCACTGATGTTTTCTCTGTTTTTGCTTTCTTGCAGGCAGGGCGTTGTCCGGTAAGTGTCTGCTGTGCTCCGCCTCTGGTTGTACGAGTGATTTGTCAGGATCTGTGTGTGGTGTGCGCTGCTGTCTTCCCTCCTCCGTATTCTCTTCTCTGCCCCCCCAAATCTATACACCGCCGTGTTTTTGGCGCTGTGTTATGCGGCGGCGGCTATCATGTCTGGCAATTCTCAACTCGCTGGATGTGATCTCGCAGCTGATCTGTCACTTTCAAGTGCAGTGGATATTTTAGAGAAAATGTGGCCCAGGACAAAAATAAAGTGAGGCCCGAAATCTTCACATATTGCACGTCATCCGACATGTGCAGGGAATAATGCAGGCTCACCGTGCGAGCCCCCCATAAAGGGACAGACGCGGCCAAGAACATATATATACAGTGCTTTGCGAAAGTATTCAGCCCCCTTGAATTTTTCAACCTTTTCCCGCATTTCAGGCTTCAAACATAAAGATAAAAATGTTGATGTTCTGGTGAATCATTGTCTCGTTGAAAGACAAATCTCCGTCCCAGTCTCAGGTCTTTTGCAGACTCCAACAGGTTTTCTTCAAGAATGGTCCTGTATTTGGCTCCATCCATCTTCCCATCAATTGTAACCATCTTCCCTGTCCCTGCTGAAGAAAAGCAGGCTCAAACAAAGATGCTGCCTCCAACATGTTTGACAGTGGGGATGGTGTGTTCAGGGTGATGAGCTGTGTTGCTTATCGTTTGTCATTGTGCCCATATAGTGTGATTTTGGTTTCATCTGAGCAGAGCCCCTTCTTCCACATGTTTGGTGTCTCCGGTGGCTTGTGGGAAACTTTAAACAACACTCTTTATGGATATCTTTGAGAAATGGCTTTCTTCTTGCCACTCTTCCATAAAGGCCAGATTTGTGCAGTGTAGACTGATTGTTGTGCTATGGACAGACTCTCCCCCCTCAGCTGTAGATCTCTGCAGATCATCCAGAGGGATCATGGGCCTCTTGGCTGCATCTCTGATCAGTCTTCTCCTTGTGTGAGATGACAGTTTGCATGGACGGCCGGGTATTGGTAGATTTGCAGTGGTATGATCCTCCTACCATTGCAATATGATCGCTTGCACAGTGCTTCTTGGGATGTTTAAAGTTGTGGAAATCTTTTTATAACCAAATCTGGCTTTAAACTTCTCCACAACAGTATCATGGACCTGCCTGTTGTGTTCCTTGGTCTTCATGATGCTCTCTGCGCTTTACACAGAACATGAGCCTATCACAGAGCAGGGGCATTATACGGAGGCTTGATTACACACAGGGGCTTATATTTATCATCATCAGTCATTTAGGACAACATTGGATCATTCAGAGATCCTCAATCAACTTCTGGAGGGAGTTTCTGCACTGACAGTAAAGGGGATGAATAATATTGCACGCACCAATTTTCAGTTATTTATTTTTTAAAAAAAAGTTTAAAATAAGCAATAAATTTCCTTCCTCTTCACAATTGTGTCACTTGTTGCTGATTCTTCACCAGAACATTAACATTTCTATCTTTATGTTTGATGCCTGAAATGTGGGAAAAAGTTGAAAAATTCAAGGAACTGAATACTTTTCCAAGGCACTTTACGTGCTTGGTCGCGAAGGGGTTAATACCCATCCTGCAATGGAACAGTGAAAATGGTTGTTAAAGTCGATGAAGTCTATAAAGTCTCTACACAGGGTCCAGATCATGTCTGAGGAGTCCCTGCACCCGTGGACTGCCACGGGCCGGATCCACTGTCCTCATAGTATATATAGGGGGTTCGTGGAGCGGGGGCACTTTGGGGCACTCACCTGTACCAGAGGCATTATCTGAGCGGACACTTGGATGAGAAGTGCTCCAGACACTGCTGAGGCACAAGGAGCGGTCACAGGTAGTGCTGCGTCCTGGGGTCCCGGGGGTCTCATGTGGCACTGGTCAGAGGACGGGGCGAGTCCCCCCAGCGATGGCACTGTGCGGCTTCAGATGCAGCAGAGCTGAGATGTCTTCATGTTCTCTGTCCCTGTGTAATTCTTATCTTTCTCTTACCCGCTGCTGTGTAGAGGTTCCAGGTAAATCTCTCAGTGCCCCTCCATCACCGCATCTGAATGCAATCGATACACCTCACCCATCATCACCGCCCGCGCTGCCTCCTAGAGGACACGGAGGGGATCTGCAGAGCGTCCCAGCCCCGCAGCTTGCAGTCCCGTGTCATGTCTTCTGCTCCGTGCTGTCCCTTTTCTCACTTTTCTGGACCTCTGCAGATCGTTCTCTCGCATGTGATGAGGTCCGGCCGCCTCTGATTCTCCGTTCTCCATTGCAGACCGCCCGTCAGCCGAGCGTTACCGCAGCCCGAGAAACTCCAGACCAACAACGTGGGGAAGAAGAAGAGGCCCATCGAGGTGAGGACCAGCCCCAGTGTAAGGATCCTGACTCCCATCCTCCATTACTATGACCATGATGGGATTCCCATTGTCCCGCAGGATCTGGTGCTGGAGCTGGTGTTCGGGTACCGGGGGAAAGACTGTCGGAATAACGTGCACTATCTGAACGACGGTGCTGATATCTTGTACCACGCTGCCTCTGTCGGGATCCTGTACAATGTCGCCACAGGTAATTACACCCACAATGGCACCGACTCTCCCCCCAGCGACATCGCACTCATTTCTTTCCTCTTTACCTAGGGTCTCAGAGTTTTTACCAGGAACACACAGATGACATTTTGTGCCTCACGATAAATCAACATCCAAAGTTCATCAACATAGTGGCAACTGGCCAAGTAGGTATGTCTGTACGTAACAATTAGAATAAGCACCGCCGTACCCCGACAATGCAGGAAGATCCTGTCTGCAGTCACCACTAGAGGGAGCTCCCTGTATACAGAGATATATGATAAGATCCTGTCTGCAGATACCACTAGGGGGAGCTCCCTGTATACAGAGATACATGATAAGATCCTGTCTGCAGCCACCACTAGGGGGAGCTCCCTGTATACAGAGATATATGATAAGATCCTGTCTGCAGCCACCACTAGGGGGAGCTCCCTGTATACAGAGATATATGATAAGATCCTGCCTGCAGCCACCACTAGGGGGAGCTCCCTGTATACAGAGATACATGATAAGATCCTGTCTGCAGCCACCACTAGGGGGAGCTCCCTGTATATAGAGATACATGATAAGATGCTATCTGCAGTCACCACTAGGGGGAGCTCCCTGTATACAGAGATATATGATAAGATCCTGCCTGCAGCCACCACTAGGGGGAGCTCCCTGTATACAGAGATACATGATAAGATCCTGTCTGCAGCCACCACTAGGGGGAGCTCCCTGTATGCAGAGATATATGATAAGATCCTGCCTGCAGCCACCACTAGTGGGAGCTCCCTGTATACAAAGATACATGATAAGATCCTGTCTGCAGCCACCACTAGGGGGAGCTCCCTGTATACAGAGATACATGATAAGATCCTGTCTGCAGTCACCACTAGGGGGAGCTCCCTGTATACAGAGATACATGATAAGATCCTGTCTGCAGCCACCACTAGGGGGGGCTCCCTGTATACAGAGATACATGATAAGATCCTGCCTGCTGCCACCACTAGGGAGAGCTCCCTGTATACAGAGATACATGATAAGATCCTGTCTGCAGCCACCACTAGGGGGAGCTCCCTGTATACAGAGATACATGAGAAGATCCTGTCTGCAGCCACCACTAGGGGGAGCTCCCTGTATACAGAGATACATGATAAGATCCTGTCTGCAGTCACCACTAGGGGGAGCTCCCTGTATACAGAGATACATGATAAGATCCTGTCTGCAGCCACCACTAGGGGGGGCTCCCTGTATACAGAGATACATGATAAGATGCTGTCTGCAGCCACCACTAGGGGGAGCTCCCTGTATACAGAGATACATGATAAGCTCCTGCCTGCAGTCACCACTAGGGGGAGCTCCCTGTATACAGAGATACATGATAAGATCCTGTCTGCAGCCACCACTAGGGGGAGCTCCCTGTATACAGAGATACATGATAAGATCCTGTCTGCAGTCACCACTAGGGGGAGCTCCCTGTATACAGATACATGATAACATCCTGTCTGCAGCCACCACTAGGGGGGGCTCCCTGTATACAGAGATACATGATAACATCCTGTCTGCAGCCACCACTAGGGGGAGCTCCCTGTATACAGAGATACATGATAAGATCCTGTCTGCAGTCACCACTAGGGGGAGCTCCCTTTATACAGAGATACATGATAAGATCCTGTCTGCAGCCACCACTAGGGGGAGCTCCCCATTTGACACTGACACGTGGACACACTTATATGCAGATGATGATTTTATTAACTTTAATGTTCTACTAACAGTAGACATTTATTTTCTGTGATTTCAGGGGATGCGGCGGACATGTCTGGTGAGTTATATCTCATCTTTATTATTATTTCACATGTTATTACATTGGTGGAGGGGGCTTCTTTTTTTAATCTTTTCAGTTCATTATTAATTGTGTCCTTTCCCCCTTCAGCCTCGGCCCCTTCTATACATGTGTGGGATGCAATGAGTAAGCAGACCCTCGCTGTGCTGCGCTGCTATCACTCCAAGGGCGTCTGTTCTGTCAGTTTCAGTGCCACCGGAAAACTGCTCCTGTCTGTGGGGCTGGACCCGGAACATACGATCACCATCTGGAAATGGCAGGAAGGTAAGTACTGATCACACTATATAGGAGGAGCACTGCGGAGGGATGGATGGTATATAGGAGGAGCACTGTGGAGGGATGGATGGTATATAGGAGGAGCACTGTGGAGGAATGGATGGTATATAGGAGGAGCACTGTGGAGGGATGGATGGTATATAGGAGGAGCACTGTAGAGGAATGGATGGTATATAGGAGGAGCACTGTGGAGGGATGGATGGTATATAGGAGGAGCACTGCGGAGGGATGGATGGTATATAGGAGGAGCACTGTGGAGGGGTGGATGGTATATAGGAGGAGCACTGTGGAGAAGAGGATGGTATATAGGAGGAGCACTGTGGAGGGAGGGGTGGTATATAGGAGGAGCACTGTGGAGGGATGGATGGTATATAGGAGGAGCACTGTGGAGGGAGGGATGGTATATAGGAGGAGCACTGTGGAGGGAGGGATGGTATATAGGAGGAGCACTGTGGAGGAGTGGATGGTATATAGGAGGAGCACTGTGGAGGAATGGGTGGTATATAGGAGGAGCACTGTGGAGGAATGGTGGTATATAGGAGGAGCACTGTGGAGGAATGGTGATATATAGGAGGCGCACTGTGGAGGAGTGGATGGTATATAGGAGGAGCACTGTGGAGGAATTTGTGGTATATAGGAGGAGCACTGTGGAGGAATAGGTGGTATATAGGAGGAGCACTGTGGAGGAATGGATGGTATATAGAAGGAGCACTGTGGAGGGATGGATGATATATAGGAGGAGCACTGCGGAGGAATGGATGGTATATAGGAGGAGCACTGTGGAGGAGTGGATGGTATATAGGAGGAGCACTGTGGACGGATGGATGGTATATAGGAGGAGCACTGTGGAGGGATGGATGGTATATAGGAGGAGCACTGCGGAGGAGTGGTGGGTATATAGGAGGAGCACTGCGGAGGGATTGATGGTATATAGGAGGAGCACTGCGGAGGGATGGATGGTATATAGGAGGAGCACTGTGGAGGGATGGATGGTATATAGGAGGAGCACTGCGGAGGAGTGGATGGTATATAGGAGAAGCACTGTGGAGAGATGGTTGGTATATAGGAGGAGCACTGTGGAGGAGTGGAGGGTATATAGGAGGAGCACTGCGGAGGGATGGATGGTATATAGGAGGAGTGGAGGGTATATAGGAGGAGCACTGCGGAGGAGTGGAGGGTATATAGGAGGAGCACTGCGGAGGGATGGATGGTATATAGGAGGAGCACTGTGGAGGAATGGATGGTATATAGGAGGAGCACTGTGGAGGAATGGAGGGTATATAGGAGGAGCACTGTGGAGTAATGGAGGGTATATAGGAGGAGCACTGTGGAGGGGTGCATGATATATAGGAGGAGCACTGTGGAGGAATGGAGGGTATATAGGAGGAGCACTGTGGAGGAATGGATGGTATATAGGAGGAGCACTGTGGAGGAATGAATGGTATATAGGAGGAGCACTGTGGAGGGATGGATGGTATATAGGAGGAGCACTGTGGAGGAATGGATGGTATATAGGAGGAGCACTGCGGAGGAGTGGATGGTATATAGGAGGAGCACTGTGGAGGGATGGATGGTATATAGGAGGAGCACTGTGGAGGGATGGATGGTATATAGGAAGAGCACTGTGGAGGGATGGATGGTATATAGGAGGAGCACTGTGGAGGAATGGAGGGTATATAGGAGGAGCACTGTGGAGTAATGGAGGGTATATAGGAGGAGCACTGCGGAGGAGTGGAGGGTATATAGGAGGAGCACTGCGGAGGAGTGGATGGTATATAGGAGGAGCACTGCGGAGGGATGGATGGTATATAGGAGGAGCACTGCGGAGGAGTGGATGGTATATAGGAGGAGCACTGTGGAGGGATGGATGGTATATAGGAGGAGCACTGCGGAGGAATGGATGGTATATAGGAGGAGCACTGCGGAGGAGTGGAGGGTATATAGGAGGAGCACTGTGGAGGGATGGATAGTATATAGGAGGAGCACTGCGGAGGAGTGGATGGTATATAGGTGGAGCACTGTGGAGGGATGGATGATATATAGGAGGAGCACTGTGGACGGATGGATGGTATATAGGAGGAGCACTGCGGAGGAGTGGAGGGTATATAGGAGGAGCACTGTGGAGGGATGGATGGTATATAGGAGGAGCACTGCGGAGGGATGGATGGTATATAGGAGGAGCACTGTGGAGGGATGAATGGTATATAGGAGGAGCACTGCGGAGGAATGGAGGGTATATAGGAGGAGCACTGGAGGAGTGGATGGTATATAGGAGGAGCACTGCGGAGGGATGGATGGTATATAGGAGGAGCACTGTGGAGGAATGGATGGTATATATAGGAGGAGCACTGCGGAGGAATGGATGGTATATATAGGAGGAGCACTGTGGAGGAGTGGATGGTATATAGGAGGAGCACTGCGGAGGGATGGATGTGACTGGATATATGGTATGACTGATATTTGGGGGTGAGTGCCCCCAGATAGTAGCAGTTAACCTGTTCTTTGCTGAGGAGCGGGTTCCTTCCTTCTGACGGATCTTGTTCATTTGCTTCAGGTGCCAAAATCGCCAGTAAAGTCGGCCACAACCAGCGGATTTTTGTGGCCGAGTTTCGGCCGGATTCTGACACCCAGTTTGTGTCTGTGGGGGTGAAGCACGTGCGGTTCTGGACTCTGGCCGGGAGGGCGCTGCTGAGTAAGAAGGGGATGCTGAGCTCCATAGAGGACGCCCGGATGCAGACCATGTTGGCCGTGGCGTTTGGAGCGGTGGGTGTCATCCTCTGATGATGGTTGCCCCCGTCCTCGGGATGGCAGACCCCGTAATCCTCCATTGCCGGTCCTTATTGCAGGGTAATCTGACCTTCACTGGCACGATCAGCGGGGACGTGTGCGTCTGGAAGGATCACATATTGTCCAGGATTGTGGCCAAAGCTCACAACGGGCCGGTGTTCACCATGTACACGACCCTGCGGGACGGGCTGATCGTGACCGGAGGCAAGGAGAGACCGTAAGTGCTGCGAAACGGGCCCAGACCTGTGGTCTGATGCACTCCATCGCTGCGTACATCACAATGATGGAGTACCTACTGCCCCCCGCAGGTCCAAGGAGGGCGGCGCCGTGAAGCTGTGGGACCAAGAGCTGAAAAGATGTCGTGCCTTCAGGTTGGAAACCGGCCAGACGACGGACTGTGTGCGCTCCGTGTGCCGGGGGAAGGTAAGGGGCTCCCCGAGGGCAGGAGGCCTCGGCTTCAGCTGCAGGGGCCACAGGGCATGCACAAAGCACAAGTATTATACAGCATGTCTCACAAGTGAGTACACCCCTCACATTTGTGTAAATATTTTACTATATCTTCTCCTTGGACAGCACTGCAGATCTGACCCTGTGATACAATGTGCAGTGTCAGTGCGCAGCTTGTTTACAATGTACAGTGTCAGTGCGCAGCTTGTATACAATGTGCCATGTCAGTGTGCAGCTGGTATACAATGTACAGTGTCAGTGTGCAGCTTGTATTTAATGTGCAGTGTCAGTGTGCAGATTGTATACAATGTGCCATGTCACTGCGCAGCTTGTATAGAATGTGCAGTGTCAGTGCGCAGCTTGTATACAATGTGCAGTGTCAGTGTGCAGCTTGTATATAATGTGCAGTGTCAGTGCGCAGCTTGTATAGAATGTGCAGTGTCAGTGCGCAGCTTGTATACAATGTGCAGTGTCAGTGTGCAGCTTGTATATAATGTGCAGTGTCAGTGCGCAGCTTGTATACAATGTGCAGTGTCAGTGCGCAGCTTGTATAACAGTGTAAATAACTCATCACATAACCGTTAATGTCTAAACCACTGGCAACAAAAGTGAGTACACCCCTAAGTGATAATGGCCACATTGTGCCCTTGGTGTGAATATTTTGTGTGTCCGCCATTATTTTCCAGCACGGCCTCACCTTTCTTGGGCCTGGAGGTCACTAGATCTTCACAGAAGCCGCTGGATCCTCCATGACGACATCCCGAAGCTGGTGGATGTTACAGACCTTCCCCTCCTCCACCTTCTGTTTTATGAGGCCCCACAGATGCTCCATAGGGTTTAGGTCTGGAGACGTTCGGCCGTTCCAGCACCTTCACCCTTAGTTTGTATACAAGCTGCGCACTGACACTGCACATTGTATACAAGCTGCACACTGACACTGCACATTGTATACAAGCTGCGCACTGACACTGCACATTGTATACAAGCTGCACACTGACACTGCACATTGTATACAAGCTGCACACTGACACTGCATATTGTATACAAGCTGCACACTGACACTGCACATTGTATACAAGCTGCACACTGACACTGTACATGATCTGCAGCGCTGTCCCAGGAGAAGATATAATAAAATAGTTACACAAATGTGGGGGTGTACTTACTTTTCTGACATCCTGTACATGTAATTGGATTGATATGGGCCCCTGCAGGGTGTGAGTAATCTCCACTTAGACCTCATGGCAATTTGTCTTCCATTTTCAGGGTAAAATCCTGGTGGGGACCCGGAACGCAGAGATCATTGAGGTGGGGGAGAAGAACGCGGCCTGTAACATCCTCATCAATGGGCACATGGACGGGCCCATCTGGGGCCTGGCCACTCATCCCAGCAGGGACTTCTTCCTGTCGGCGGCAGAGGACGGGACGGTTCGGTTATGGGACATTGTGGATAAGGTAGAGCTCCGGGGCCCGCGCAGGGTCGGTGCGCGGTGGCGAGGTCTTAGTTTTCGGGCTTGTCTTTGTCTCACAGAAGATGCTGAATAAGGTGAATCTGGGCCACGCGGCTCGCACCGTCTGCTACAGCCCGGAGGGCGACATGGTGGCCATAGGGATGAAGAACGGAGAGTTCATCATCCTGCTCGTGGCCTCCTTAAAGATCTGGGGTAAGAAGAGAGACCGGAGGTCGGCAATCCACGACATCAGGTGAGACAGAGCGATGGCAGCAGACTGTGGGGTCACGTCAGTGCGGACACAAGAGCTTACACTCCTTATCCCCAGGTTCAGCCCGGATTCTCATTACCTGGCGGTGGGGTCCAGTGAAAACGCTGTGGACTTCTACGACCTGACCATCGGCCCCTCGCTGAACCGCATCAGTTACTGTAAAGACATCCCCAGCTTCGTGCTGCAGATCGACTTCTCTGCCGACAGCCGCTACGTACAGGTACCGATCCCCGGGGCACGATCCGCTCTGCACCGACGGGCACGACCCGCTCTGCACCGACGGGCACGACCCGCTCTGCACCGACGGGCATGATCCGCTCTGCACCGACGGGCAAGACCTGCTCTGCACCGACGGGCACGATCCACTCTCCACCGACGGGCACGATCCGCTCTCCACCGACGGGCACGATCTGCTCTGCACCGACTGGCAAGATCTGCTCTGCACCGACGGGCACGATCCGCTCTGCACCGACTGGCGCACAGTTTCAGCTCTGCACCGACGGGCACGATCCGCTCTGCACCGATGGGCACACAGTTGTCAGCTCTGCTGTGGCTCCAGGGTTGTCAGACACTTGACTGTTTACATGCTCTGCTCCGTCCACTGCATTGTGTGTTACTGTGATCCTGTCCCATGGTGATCTACCCCCCAGCATGCCGGTCTCACACCACCGCTTTATCTCGCAGGTCTCCACGGGGTGTTATAAGAGGCTGGTGTATGAAGTGCCTTCAGGAAAACTCCTCACGGAACAAGCTGTGATCGACCGGATAACATGGGCCTCCTGGACCAGGCAAGTGACCCCCCGAATAGTGAGAGCAGTGGTCTGAGGCCCCCTAATCGCAGACCCGGCTCTGGTCATGGTGTACAGCCGGAGCCTCGCCCTTCTCACAGCTGACCGCTCTCGTCTGTCCCTGCAGCGTCCTGGGGGACGAGGTGGTCGGGATCTGGTCCAGACACAACGAGAAGTCGGACGTGACGTGCGCCTGCGTCTCGCACTCAGGGATCAGTCTGGTGACCGGCGATGACTTCGGGATGGTGAAACTGTTCGACTTTCCTTGTCCTGAGAAGTTTGTAAGTAAAAAAAAAATTAATAGCGAAGAAGCGAAAAGATGTAAAAAAGTCTCCAGCGAAGGCAAAAAGCGAACGCCGTGACCGCTTCTGTGTCCTTCACTCCAGGCAAAGCATAAGCGGTTCCTGGGGCATTCAGCCCATGTGACCAACATCCGCTTCACCAGCGCAGATCGCTACGTGGTCAGCGCCGGAGGAGACGACAGCAGGTGAGACGCCGCCTATCCCGTATGAGGCTATGTGCACACCGTGCGTTTTTTGGGCTCAAAACTGCATGACTTTACTTCCCCAGCAAAGCCTATGAGGTTTCATTTTTGCCGTCCGCACACAAGTTTTTTTAGCTGCATTTTTGAGCTGGCAAATAAAAAAAATGGTCATGTCAATTCTTTCCTGCGTTTTTCCACCCATGCAATGCATTGGAGAAACGCAGCGGAACGCAGTGATGAAAAACGCAGCCAAAAACGCACCGAAACGCTGTAAAAAGGCATGCGTTTACCAGTGCGGTTTGCATTTTTGTGCGGTTTTAGCGTACAAAAAAAAAACAAACAAACACTGTGTGCAATCGTAGCCTTATATTCCAGAGCTGCACTCATTATTCTGCTGGTGCAGTCACTGTGTACATACATTACTGATCCTGAGTTACCTCCTGTATTATACTCCAGAGCTGCACTCACTATTCTACTGGTGCAGTCACTGTGTACATACATTACTGATCCTGAGTTACCTCCTGTATTATACTCCAGAGCTGCACTCACTATTCTACTGGTGCAGTCACTGTGTACATACATTACTGATCCTGACTTACCTCCTGTATTATACTCCAGAGCTGCACTCACTATTCTGCTGGTGCAGTCACAGTGTACATACATTACATATCCTGTATTACACTCCAGAGCTGCACTCACTATTCTGGACGCTCCCTGTAACTTCCTTCCTATCACTGGCAGCAGTTCTTTGTGATCAGATGATGGTAGACTGATGATACGGTCTCAGAAGTATTAGCTTTACATCAGACCCTGCAGGGAATGCTGGGAGTCCTGCTGTCCTCTGTAGCATTAGGAGTGCAGCTCTGGAGTATAATACATTTCTAGATTCTTGCTGTATGTGCCCTGCTTGTGTTTTGCAGCTTGTTTGTATGGAAATGTGTGCACATGCCGCACTGATGATGACTGCACGGCTCTTCCTCTGATGGCGGATGATCCTGCAGAAGCGCAGTCGAGTTGCAAAGAAATCCAGAGCCAGCCGTGTCCTGCAGAGAAGGCGGGAGTCGGGCGGATCAGCTTTATCGGGAAGCATGCGCTACCCCCCTGCGGGGAGCCGGAGTCGGAGTTACTATCTCACTTGTGCCAGTTGTGGGACCGGTCCGACCACTCGGCAGCAGGACGCAGCGGTTACAGTGTGACCCTCCTACCAGCATGGAGACCCCCCTACGAGGATGGCGCACAGCGGCCAGGACGGACCGCGGGCACCGGGGCCTCGCTCTCTACAATCGCTGTGCAGCCGGGATGCGAGTGCCTTCCCTTCTCTCCCAAAGTTTCCCGTCTTTGCCTTGTCCGTCCCGCGCTGACGTTGCCATATCTACGTGCTGCTCGTTTCTTTAGACCATTTCCCGCTGTGTTTGAGACGTTCTGCGTCTGTGAAGCTGCGTTCTCAAAGGGGCGGCCCAGGGTTAGAAAAGCATGGCGTCTTCCCGAAACTGCGCCCCTCACTGTGTACAGGTGCTCACTACGGAGGCCGCCATGATTCTCTGACCCTGGACAAACCCTTTAAACCTCTTCGGTGCTAGAAGGGGCCGTATCTCATATTGGGGGTCACTGGGAGCATTTACTGGAAAAACAAATATAATTTCGTATAAGTTCTTTTCACGTTCCCTTGTTTCATTTGGTGTCGGGAACGGGGGGGGGGGGGGGGGACTGTGACTGTGACCGCGCGGGGAATGACTGACAGCACGGGGGTGGGAGGAGACTGACTGCCCAATGAGACTGTGACCCCGGGGGCCGCTGGGTGCCTCCGCAGTTAGAGCTTGTCCCAGAAGTCAGGTCCGATTGCTGCAGAATGGGAAGCCTGTGTGAATGGCGTGCTAGCAGTGCGCCATTGTAGGTGTGTGGTGGGATCTGGTACTGCGGCTCCAGCCTTCTTATTTAGTGGATGTACTGAATTAATATTTTCTTCATCGATCCTATGGGAGACCCAGACCATGGGTGTATAGCTTCTGCCTCCGGAGGACACACAAAGTACTACACTAAAAAGTGTAGCCCCTCCCTCCGAGCATATACACCCCCTGGTTAACCAAATATAGCCAGTTCAATGCTTTGTGTTCAGGAGGCACACATCCACACATGCATTCTCATCTGATTTTGATTTTTGGAAAGAGTTTGAAGAAAAGCGTGTCCAAGTCTGGACTCCTGGCATGTCCCTTCTCACCCCACTGTGTCGGCGGTGCTGTTAAGGTTGATTTCAAGGCTGGAGCCTTTCATGCCGCGCTCCTTCACCATCCCTCGGGCTCTGGCTTGAAGTGGGAGCCAGCACGGTTCTCCCTGCCTTGCAGGAGACCGGTCTCCATCCGCAGCCCTTTCAGGATCCTGCCGGACGGAGCACTCATCCCTCAGGGACCTGGCCCTGCGTCTCACAAGCTAAGTATCTGAGACGTTATTATCGGGGGGTCCCTTGTACTTTATTGTTGGGGAGAGTGTGCTGTGTATCTATTGTGACATTTCCGGCCGGTTCTCTGGTTTTTACCTGAGAACCGCGCCGATGGTGCCTGCTCGCCGGCCGCATCGTTAAATTTAGGTCCCGGCTTCGCCTGAGCCCTAGTTTCGTTTTCACTGCCCCTGCATGCCAATCATGCAGAGGGACAGTGCGGCTCCGCCCAGCGACTGTTCAGCACAGGGGAGGGATACTCCTCTCTGAGGAGATGTTTCCCTCCCCTGTATATCTCCTTGGCCCTCCGATCCCGCTCTTAGAGTTGGCCCCGCCCCCTCTCCTCGCTCCGGCGCCATTTTATCAGCGTTCTCATGCATGTCTGCATAACCACATTGTGACAGCGATCGGCGCTGGCCATCTCTCTGGGGGTCCGGGCTGTGGGATCTGGAGGGCACAGATATGTCTCTATGTCAAACGGTCTGGCAAGCCACAACCTCCGGTTGTGGAGCTGCTTATATACACTGTTTATATACTCTGCTGGGGGTCATTCTGGCCAGAGCCCCCACTTCAGCAGCATGTCTCACATCAGAGGAAGGCTGCAAGGCTGTACTTAATATGCACTGCTGTAAGCTCGTACTGCCTGTACCGAGCACATAACCACATTGTGATGCCTGCTCTAACATAGTGGTGCCTCAGCCTGGAGGCTCATCCCCAGTGGTCCCTCCGGCTCCGGTGGCTGAACCCCCGGCTTGGGTAGAATCCCTCTCTCCAGGGGACAGCTGTCCCGGACACTGCTGAGCATGCATCAGCCCCCTTCTCAGGGCGCTTCTGCTGCTACGGCTCGCTCAGCAAAGCTCACAGAGGATTCTTCATCTGGCTCAGACCCCGTCCTCCTAAAATGGAGACGCAGGGTCCCCTTTCCTTCCTCCTCCCGCGGCTCTGGTTCACGAGCCGACTCGCAGGACAAGGAGGATGCCTTTACTGGGGGCTCGGACGCTACTCCATGTACCCCATTGATCTGTCCGAAACTGACGCAGATGCTAATGATTTGTTGCGTCCATTATATTTGTACTGGACCTCAATCCGCCTGTATCAGGGGAGCAACCCTCTCTGGCAGAAAAGCATCAGTATACCTTGCCTAAGAGAACAAGGAGTGTGTTCCTTATCCACTCCAGTTTTTCAGGCCACTGTGACCAAGCCCAGAGCCTGTCCTTACAGACGCTTCCCAAAGCGTGGTTCTGATGACCGTTTTCCGTTTCCACCAGAGGTGGTCAAGGAGTGGGCTCATTCACCAAAGGTAGACCCTCCGGTGTCTAGACTCTCAGCCCGGAAAGTTGTATCAGTGGCTGATGGCACCTCACTTAAGGATTTAACTGTACGCCATCTGTATATGAGGCGGCAGGGGCCTCGTTCTCCCCATCTTTTGCAGCAGTGTGGGCTTCAGAGCCATCTCTGCTTCTCTAGAGGAGATGCATTCCCTCACCAGGGACTCTATGCCCGAGATAGTTGCCTTAACTTCCAGGTCTTCAGCCTTTTCATCCTATGCCATGTTGGAGGCTCCGCACTGCGGTGGCTTCGGCTAATTCCCTCGCTATCCGCAGGATTTTGTGGCTGCGAGAGTGGAAGGCAGACGCTTCTTCAAAGAAGTACCTTGCTGGGCTCCCTTTTGCTGGGTCCCGGCTGTTCGGTGAAGAACTGGATGAAATTATTCAGGAAGCTACTGGCGGGAAGAGTACTTCCATGCCACAAGCAAAAACAGGGCAGGAACCAGTCGAGGTTTCATTCCTTTCGTTCCAACAACTGGTCATCCTCTAAGCCCTCGGCCTCGTCCACTAACTCAGCCAAGGACCAAAAACCCAACTGGCGCACGAAGCCGCGTCCTCAGAAGACCGCAGGAGCTGCTGCCACTGAGGCAGCCTCCTCTTGACTATCTGGCCGCGCCAGCAACGTCCTTGGTCGGTGGTAGGCTCTCCCGCTTGGCGACATGTGGTTCAACACGTCTCCGATCAGTGGGTGCGGGATATCCTCTCCAACGGCTACAGGATAGAATTCTATCCAGCCCGCCAAGCAGATTTTTTCTGTCCACTCCCCCCTGCTCCAAGGCCGCCGCCTTCTCTCAGGCCGTGGCATCCTTTCAGGCCAACGGAGTAATTGTACCAGTTCCCGCCCGGGAACGGTTCAGAGGTTTCTACTCAAATCTCTACCTAGTCCCCTAAAGGGACGGTTCCTTCCGGCCCATCCTGGATCTCAGGCTTCTCAACAAGCATGTTCAGGTGCGGCTTTTTCGCATGGAGTCTCTCCGATCAGTCATTGCCTCAATGACCCAAGGAGATTTCCTGGCATCCATCGACATCAGAGATGCCTATCTGCATGTGCCAATTGCAGTTTCGCACCAGCGTTGGCAACGTTTTGCAATCAGAGAGGAACATTTCCGATTCGTGGCTCTTCCCTTCGGGTTAGCCACGGCCCCTCGAGTATTCATCAGGGTCATGGCAGCAGTGGTTGCGGTTCTGCACCTCCAAGGGTTGGCATCCCTTTTCCTGGACGGCCTTCTAGTCAAGGCGTCATCCTGTGCAGAAAGTCAGCGGAGTGCCTCGCTCACTCTCGCCACTCTAGTCCAATTCGGGTGGCTTGTCATTCTGCCCAAGTCCACTCTGACTCCGACCCAGAAGCTCACGTACCTAGGGATGCAATTCGAGACTCTGCCAGCACTTGTGAAGCTGCCTTTAGTCGAACAGCAGTCCCTCCACTAGCGGTGCGCTCTTTGCTGAGGCCCCGCCGTCATTCCATCAGGCACCTAATGCAGGTGCTGGGTCAGATGGTGGCGTCAATGGAAGCGGTTCCCTTGCCCAGTTCCATCTGCGTCCTCTGCAGCTGGACATTCTCCGCTGTTGGGACAAGCGGACTTCCTTCTTGCACAGGTTAGTGGCTCTGTCGCCACAGACCAGGGGTTTCCTTCAGTGGTAGCTTCGGCCCCTCTCTCTTCAGGGACGCTCCTTCCTGGCCCCGTCCTGGGTGATCCGCACCACGGATGCCAGTCTATCCGGCTGGGGAGCGGTATATCTCCACCACAGAGCGCAGGGCACTTGGACTCCGTCCGAATCAGCCCTCTCGATCACTGTGCTGGAAATCAGAGCTGTGCTTCTAGCTCTCTTGGCTTTTCACCACCTGTTGGCGGGCAAGAACATTCGAGTCCAGTCAGACAACGCCACAGCGGTTGCCTACATTAACACCAGGGCGTGACACTCAGCCGCCTGGCACTGTTGGTATCCTTCAGTGGACGGAGGATTCCAGGTCCACCACATCCGCAGTCCACAACCCAGGCGTGGAAAACTGGGAGGCAGATTGTCTCAGCCATCAAACCGTGGACAGCGGCGAGTGGGCTCTGCATCCGGCAGTGTTTCGGTTAATCTGCCGCAAGTGGGGCACTCCGGAAGTGGATCTTCTCTCCCACGATCCTGAGGCCTTTGCAGCAGACGTGCTGGTTCAAGATTGGTCCCAGTTTAGTCTGTCTTACGCGTTTCCCCCTCTAGCTCTTGCCCAGAGACCTGCGCAAGTTCAGAATGGGGGGCCGTCGGGTCATTCTCATTGCCAGACTGGCCCAGACGAGCTTGGTACCCTGACCTGCTCCATCTGTCCGTTGAGGTGCTGTGGCATCTCCCGGACCGTCCAGACCTTCTCTCACAAGGTCCATCTTTCCGCCAGAATTCTGCGGCTCTCAGATTGACGGCGTGGCTCTTGAGTCCTGGATCTTGACGACTTCTGGTATCCCTCCTGAAGTCATCTCCACTATGACTCGGGCTCGGAAGTATTCCTTGGCCAAAATCTATCACAGGACCTGGAGAATTTTCCTGTCCTGGTGTCGCCCTTCCAGCCATGCTTCTTGACCTTTTTTCCTTGCCGACCCTCCGGTCCTTTCTACAGTCC
This sequence comes from Anomaloglossus baeobatrachus, assembly GCF_048569485.1. Lineage (NCBI taxonomy): Eukaryota > Metazoa > Chordata > Amphibia > Anura > Aromobatidae > Anomaloglossus > Anomaloglossus baeobatrachus. Next base: position 8,955,382 of record NC_134364.1, on the reverse strand, counting down.
GGTCTGCAGCTAGGACTATCCCTCAATTTCCTCAAGAGACAGGTCTCGGCTCTGTCAGTGTTGTTCCAGCGGTGTATCGCCCGGCTGGCTCAGGTGCGCTCCTTCATACAGGGCGCATCTCATCATTCCGCCTTACCGGCGGCCCTTGGATCCCTGGGACCTTAATCTAGTCCTCATGGCTTCCAGAAACCCCCCTTTGAGCCTCTTACGGAGGTTTCTTTGTCTCATCTTTCACAGAAAGTGGTCTTTCTAGTGGCCATAACTTCCCTCAGGAGAGTCTCTGATTGGCTGCGCTCTCTTCGGAGTCACCTCTTTTGGTTTTTCATCAAGACAAGGTGGTTCTCCGTCCGACTCCGGACTTCCTCCCTAAGGTGGTTTCTCCTTTCCACCTTAACCAGGACATTTCCCTGCCTTCCTTTTGTCCGGCTCCTGTTCATCGCTTTGAAAAAGCGTTGCATACTCTGGATCTGGTGCGTGCGCTCCGGATCTATGTGTCTCGCACCGCTGCTCTTAGGCGGTGCACCTCTCTTTTTGTGCTGACCACAGGGCGGCGTAAGGGCCTCTCGGCTTCTAAGCCGACCCTAGCTCGTTGGATTATGTCGGCCATTTCCGATGCCTACCAGTGTACTCAAGTGCCTCCCCCGCCGGGGGATCAAGGCACACTCGACCAGAGCTGTCGGTGCCTCTTGGGTTTCAGGCACCAGGCTACGGCTCAGCAGGTGTGTCAGGCTGCCACTTGGACTAGTCTGCATGCCTTTTCGAAGCACTACAAGTGCATGCTCTTGCTTCGGCAGACGCGAGCTTGGGCAGACGCATCCTTCAGGCGGCGGTCGCCCATTTGTGAAGTTAGGTTTCGCCTACTTCTCAGTTTTCTGTTTATTCCCACCCATGGACTGCTTTGAGACGTCCCATGGTCTGGGTCTCCCATAGGAACGATAAAGAAAAAGAGAATTTCTTCGGCGCTCTATTGGGAGACCCAGACGATTGGGTGTATAGCACTGCCTCCGGAGGCCACACAAAGCAATTACACTAAAAAGTGTAAGGCCCCTCCCCTTCTGGCTATACACCCCCAGTGGGATCACTGGCTCACCAGTTTTCTGCTTTGTGCGAAGGAGGTCAGACATCCACGCATAGCTCCACTGTTTGTAGTCAGCAGTAGCTGCTGGCTATATCGGATGGAAGAAAAGAGGGCCCATATGGGGCCCCCAGCATGCTCCCTTCTCACCCGCGGTGGTGCTTGTAAGGTTGAGGTACCTATTGCTGGTACAGAGGCTGGAGCCCACATGCTGTTTTCCTTCCACATCCCCTGGAGGGCTCTGTGGAAGTGGGATCTTGCCGGCCCCCAAGCCCTGGGGCCGGGCTCCATCCACAGACCCAGAGAACCTGCTGGATTTGGAGCGGGAGTGCCGTTCAGGGACAAGGCCCTGCAACTTTCAGGTACTCTGTGTCCCCGGCAGGCACGGACACCCTCAAGGCTTGCTGAGCGTTATAGTGCGCCGGGGACAGTAGCGCTGTGCGCTGGGGTTAGGTCACTGCAGCTTTGCTGAGTGACGTTACATGTTGGGAACTACTGCGCCGACCGCTCCTGGAGCGGCGGCGCAGCTGCGACTTGTAGTGCGCCGGGGACTTTGCGCCGACCGCGCTTTTACGGCGGCGGCGCTTCTAACTTTAGCCCCCGGCTTCTGCGGCCTAGCGCCGCTTCGTTCCCGCCCCCACCCTGTCAATCAGGGTAGGGGAGAGACGCTGCTCAATTGGCAGCGCCGAGGGCTGGAGCTTTATTTACATGCTCCAGCCCTCTCACTAGGCACAGGGGGAAGCAGACTTCCCGCTCTTCGTCGGTGTACGCCCAGGGCCCCCCCCCCCTCTCCACAAGGACGCCGGCAGCCATTACTCATGCGGTCTGGCTGGGGAAAGGCAGCAGGCTCTGGGAGACCCAGACTAGAGGGATTTCTGGCGACCACACACCGCTCCTAAGCGGGCGGTAAGCAGCACAGTAGTGCTGGCCCCTCTAGTGCCTCAGTGATATATTAGTGTACTTTTTTCTTGGTACCATATATATATATATTTATATAGTGCACTGTAAGGTCGCTTCTTGGCTGGACACCCTGTACTGCTCTGAGGAGGCAGCAACATGTCATCCGCAAAACGCAAGGCTGCCAAGGCACGGGCTGTGTACACTGTTTGTACTGCATGTGGGGCTGATCTACCGGCAGGCTCCAATGACTCACATTGTGTGCAATGTTCAGTCCCAGTGGCACTTCGTCAGCCAGAGCCTATTGTGGTGGTAGCCCAGGCAGAGACGCCTGTGAACCCTGCCCCGGTGACGGGGACAGACTTTGCAGTGTTTGCTGATAAAATGTCTGTGACTATGACAAAAATCCTGCAGACCTTGCAGGCCAGGCCAGTTCCTCAGACCATGGACACTGCTGTGTCTATGCTCTCCGGTCCCCCTCAGTTGGAACTAATCCGTACTTCAAGGGGGTCTCAAGCATCACAAGCTGAAGTCTCTGACTCAGATGACAGTCCCAGGCAGCCTAAGCGAGCTCGCTGGGAAAGACCCTCGACGTCATCACACTGCTCAGGGTCTCAGCGAGAAGAGTCTCTCTGTGATGAGACTGAGGACGGTGATCAGGATTCTAATCCTGAGGCCCCTCTCAATCTGGATGCCCCTGATGGTGACGCCATGGTTAATGACCTTATATCGGCAATTAATAGACTGTTGGATATTTCTCCCCCAGCTCCTTCAGCAGAGGAGGCAGCTGCACAGCAGGAGAAGTTCCATTTCCTGTATCCCAAGCGTAAATTAAGTGCTTTTTTGGACCACTCTGACTTCAGAGAATCCATCCAGAAACACAATACTTATCCGGACAAGCGTTTCTCTAAGCGTTCTAAGGATACCCGTTATCCTTTTCCCTCTGAAGTGGCCAAACGCTGGACCCAGTGTCCAAAGGTGGATCCCCCAATTGCCAAGCTTGCGGCTAGATCCATAGTCGCAGTAGAGGATGGCGCTTCACTTAAAGATGCCAACGACAGACAGATGGACCTTTGGTTGAAATCTGTCTATGAAGCTATCGGCGCGTCGTTTGCTCCAGCATTCGCGGCCGTGTGGGCACTCCAAGCTATTTCAGCTGGTCTGGCACAGGTGGATGCTATCATGCATCCAGCAGTACCGCAGGTGGCGTCCCTAACTTCGCAAATGTCTGCGTTTGCGACCTATGCTATCAATGCTGTCCTAGAATCTACGAGCCGTACCTCTATGGCGGCCGCCAATTCTGTGGTTTTGCGCAGAGCCTTATGGTTAAACGCTGGTTCCAAAAAATGCTTAACCAGCTTGCCATTATCTAGAGACAGACTGTTTGGTGAACAATTGGCTGAAATCATAAAACAGTCCAAGGGTAAGGACTCTTCCTTGCCACAGCCCAGAGCAAGTAAACCTCAACAGAAAAAGTGGCAGTCGAGGTTTCGGTCCTTTCGAGGCTCGGGCAAGGCCCAATTCTCCTCGTCCAAAACGACTTAGAAAGGACAAGGGAGCTCAGATTCCTGGCGGGCTCACTCACGCCCCAGGAAAGCAAATGGAGGAACCGCTTCCAAAGCGGCTACCTCATGACTTTCGGCCTCCTCCCTCCGCATCCTCGGTCGGTGGCAGGCTCTCCCGCTTTTGCGACATTTGGCTGTCACAGGTCAAAGACCGGTGGGTAACAGACATTTTGTCTCGCGGGTACAGAATCGAGTTCAGTTCTCGGCCTCCACTTCGGTTCTTCAGAACCTCCCCACACCCCAACCGAGCAGATGCCCTGCTGCAGGCGGTGGACTCTCTAAGAGCAGAAGGAGTCGTGATCCCTGTCCCCCCTCAGGAACGGGGGCGAGGATTTTACTCCAATCTCTTTGTGGTTCCAAAAAAGGACGGCTCCTTCCGTCCTGTTCTGGACCTAAAACTGCTCAACAAGCATGTGAACGCCAGGCGGGTCCGGATGGAATCCCTCCGCTCAGTCATTGCCTCAATGTCCCAAGGAGATTTCCTAGCATCAATAGACATCAAAGATGCTTATCTCCACGTGCCGATTGCTACGGAGCACCAACGCTTTCTACGCTTCGTGATAGGAGACGACCATCTTCAGTTCGTGGCTCTGCCATTTGGTCTGGCGACAGCCCCTCGGGTGTTCACCAAGATCATGGCAGCAATGGTAGCAGTCTTGCACTCTTACGGACACTCTGTGATCCCTTACTTGGACGATCTACTGGTCAAGGCACCCTCTCAGGAGGCATACCAACTCAGCCTGAATTTTGCACTGGAGACTCTCCAGGCGTTCGGGTGGATCATCAACTTCCCAAAGTCAAATCTGTCACCGACCCAATCACTAACGTATCTTGGCATGGAGTTTCATACTCTCTCAGCGATAGTGAAGCTTCCGCTGGACAAGCAGCGGTCTCTACAGACTGGGGTGCAGGCTCTCCTTCAAAGTCAGTCGCACTCCTTAAGACGCCTCATGCACTTCCTCGGGAAGATGGTGGCGGCAATAGAGGCGGTTCCGTTTGCGCAGTTTCATCTGCGTCCACTTCAATGGGACATTCTCCGCCAATGGGACGGGAAGTCAACATCCCTGGACAGGAAAGTCTTCCTTTCCCAGACGGCCAAGGACTCTCTGCAGTGGTGGCTCCTTTCCACCTCATTATCACAGGGAAGATCCTTCCTACCACCGTCCTGGGCGGTGGTCACGACAGACGCGAGTCTGTCAGGGTGGGGAGCAGTGTTTCTCCACCACAGGGCTCAGGGTACGTGGACTCAGCAGGAGTCCATCCTTCAGATCAATGTTCTGGAAATCAGAGCAGTGTTTCTTGCCCTACTAGCCTTCCAGCAGTGGCTGGAAGGGAAGCAGATCCGAATTCAATCGGACAACTCCACAGCGGTGGCATACATCAATCACCAAGGGGGGACACGCAGTCGGCAAGCCTTCCAGGAAGTCCGGCGCATTATGATGTGGGTGGAAGCCACGGCCTCCACCATATCCGCAGTTCACATCCCCGGCGTAGAAAACTGGGAAGCAGACTTCCTCAGTCGCCAGGGCATGGACGCAGGGGAATGGTCCCTTCACCCGGACGTGTTTCAGGAAATCTGTCGCCGATGGGGAAGGCCGGACGTCGACCTAATGGCGTCCCGGCACAACAACAAGGTCCCAACCTTCATGGCACGGTCTCGCGATCAAAGAGCTCTAGCAGCAGACGCCCTAGTGCAAGATTGGTCGCAGTTCCGGCTCCCTTATGTGTTTCCACCTCTGGCACTCTTGCCCAGAGTGCTACGCAAGATCAGATCCGACTGCAGCCGCGTCATACTCGTCGCTCCAGACTGGCCGAGGAGGGCGTGGTATCCGGATCTGTGGCATCTCACGGTCGGCCAACCGTGGGCACTACCAGACCGACCAGACTTACTGTCCCAAGGGCCGTTTTTCCATCGGAATTCTGCGGCCCTGAACCTGACTGTGTGGCCATTGAGTCCTGGATCCTAGCGTCTTCAGGCTTATCCCAAGGGGTCGTTGCCACCATGAGACAGGCTAGGAAGCCCACGTCTGCTAAGATCTACCACAGAACGTGGAGGATATTCTTATCCTGGTGCTCTGCTCAGGGAGTGTCTCCCTGGCCATTTGCATTACCTACCCTTCTTTCTTTCCTGCAATCTGGGTTAGAAAAAGGTTTGTCGCTCGGCTCCCTTAAAGGACAAGTCTCGGCGCTATCCGTCTTTTTTCAGAGGCGTTTGGCACGCCTTCCTAAGGTGCGCACGTTCCTGCAGGGGGTTTGCCATATCGTACCCCCGTACAAGCGGCCGTTAGATCCATGGGATCTGAACAGGTTACTAGTTGCCCTCCAGAAGCCGCCCTTCGAGCCTCTGAGGGAGGTTTCACTCTCTAGACTATCACAGAAAGTGACTTTTCTAGTAGCGATCACATCTCTTCGGAGAGTGTCTGAGCTGGCAGCACTATCATCCAAGGCTCCCTTCCTGGTCTTCCACCAGGACAAGGTTGTGCTGCGCCCCATTCAGGAGTTTCTCCCGAAGGTGGTGTCCTCTTTTCATCTTAATCAGGATATCTCTTTGCCTTCTTTTTGTCCTCATGCAGTTCATCGGTATGAGAAGGATTTACATTTGTTAGATCTGGTGAGAGCACTCAGAGAAGGGAATTTTGTTACTTACCGTAAATTCCTTTTCTTCTAGCTCTTATTGGGAGACCCAGACGATTGACGATTGGGTGTATAGCACTGCCTCCGGAGGCCACACAAAGCAATTACACTAAAAAGTGTAAGGCCCCTCCCCTTCTGGCTATACACCCCCAGTGGGATCACTGGCTCACCAGTTTTAGTGCAAAAGCAAGAAGGAGGAAAGCCAATAACTGGTTTAAACAAATTCACTCCGAGTAACATCGGAGAACTGAAAACCGTTCAACATGAACAACATGTGTACCCGCAAACAAACCAAAAATCCCGAAGGACAACAGGGCGGGTGCTGGGTCTCCCAATAAGAGCTAGAAGAAAAGGAATTTACGGTAAGTAACAAAATTCCCTTCTTCTTCGGCGCTCCATTGGGAGACCCAGACGATTGGGACGTCCAAAAGCTGTCCCTGGGTGGGTAAAGAAATACCTCATGTTAGAGCTGCAAGACAGCCCTCCCCTACGGGGAGGCAACTGCCGCCTGCAGGACTCTTCTACCTAAGCTGGCGTCCGCCGAAGCATAGGTATGCACCTGATAATGTTTGGTGAAAGTGTGCAGACTCGACCAGGTAGCTGCCTGGCACACCTGTTGAGCCGTAGCCTGGTGTCGCAATGCCCAGGACGCACCCACGGCTCTGGTAGAATGGGCCTTCAGCCCTGATGGAACCGGAAGCCCAGCAGAACGGTAGGCTTCAAGAATTGGTTCTTTGATCCATCGAGCCAGGGTGGCCTTAGAAGCCTGCGACCCCTTGCGCTTACCAGCGACAAGGACAAAGAGTGCATCCGAACGGCGCAGGGGCGCTGTGCGGGAAATGTAGATTCTGAGTGCTCTCACCAGATCTAACAAATGTAAATCCTTCTCATACCGATGAACTGCATGAGGACAAAACGAAGGCAAAAAAATATCCTGATTAAGATGAAAAGAGGATACCACCTTCGGGAGAAACTCCTGAATGGGGCGCAGCACTACCTTGTCCTGGTGGAAGACCAGGAAGGGAGCCTTGGAAGACAACGCTGCTAGCTCAGACACTCTCCGAAGAGATGTGATCGCTACCAGAAAAGCCACTTTCTGTGATAGTCTAGAAAGTGAAACCTCCTTCAGAGGCTCGAAGGGCGGCTTCTGGAGGGCAACTAGTACCCTGTTCAGATCCCATGGATCTAACGGCCGCTTGTACAGGGGAACTATATGGCAAACCCCCTGTAGGAACGTGCGCACCTTAGAAAGTCGTGCTAGACGCTTCTGAAAAAAGACGGATAGCGCCGAGACTTGCCCTTTAAGGGAGCTGAGCGACAAACCTTTTTCTAACCCAGATTGGAGGAAAGAAAGAAGGGTAGGTAATGCAAATGGCCAGGGAGACACTCTCTGAGCAGAGCACCAGGATAAGAATATCCTCCACGTTCTGTGGTAGATCTTAGCAGACGTGGGCTTCCTAGCCTGTCTCATGGTGGCAACGACCCCTTGGGATAAGCCTGAAGACGCTAGGATCCAGGACTCAATGGCCACGCAGTCAGGTTGAGGGCCGCAGAATTCCGATGGAAAAACGGCCCTTGGGACAGTAAGTCTGGTCGGTCTGGTAGTGCCCACGGTTGGCCGACCGTGAGATGCCACAGATCCGGATACCACGCCCTCCTCGGCCAGTCTGGAGCGACGAGTATGACGCGGCTGCAGTCGGATCTGATCTTGCGTAGCACTCTGGGCAAGAGTGCCAGAGGTGGAAACACATAAGGGAGCCGGAACTGCGACCAATCTTGCACTAGGGCGTCTGCTGCTAGAGCTCTTTGATCGCGAGACCGTGCCATGAAGGTTGGGACCTTGTTGTTGTGCCGGGACGCCATTAGGTCGACGTCCGGCCTTCCCCATCGGCGACAGATTTCCTGAAACACGTCCGGGTGAAGGGACCATTCCCCTGCGTCCATGCCCTGGCGACTGAGGAAGTCTGCTTCCCAGTTTTCTACGCCGGGGATGTGAACTGCGGATATGGTGGAGGCCGTGGCTTCCACCCACATCATAATGCGCCGGACTTCCTGGAAGGCTTGCCGACTGCGAGTCCCTCCTTGGTGATTGATGTATGCCACCGCTGTGGAGTTGTCCGATTGAATTCGGATCTGCTTCCCTTCCAGCCACTGCTGGAAGGCTAGTAGGGCAAGAAACACTGCTCTGATTTCCAGAACATTGATCTGAAGGCTGGACTCCTGCTGAGTCCACGTACCCTGAGCCCTGTGGTGGAGAAACACTGCTCCCCACCCTGACAGACTCGCGTCTGTCGTGACCACCGCCCAGGACGGTGGTAGGAAGGATCTTCCCTGTGATAATGAGGTGGAAAGGAGCCACCACTGCAGAGAGTCCTTGGCCGTCTGGGAAAGGGAGACTTTCCTGTCCAGGGATGTCGACTTCCCGTCCCATTGGCGGAGAATGTCCCATTGAAGTGGACGCAGATGAAACTGCGCAAACGGAACCGCCTCTATTGCCGCCACCATCTTCCCGAGGAAGTGCATGAGGCGTCTTAAGGAGTGCGACTGACCTTGAAGGAGAGCCTGCACCCCTGTCTGTAGTGACCGCTGCTTGCTCAGCGGAAGCTTCACTATCGCTGAGAGAGTATGAAACTCCATGCCAAGATACGTTAGTGATTGGGTCGGTGACAGATTTGACTTTGGGAAGTTGATGATCCACCCGAACGCCTGGAGAGTCTCCAGTGCAAAATTCAGGCTGAGTTGGCATGCCTCCTGAGAGGGTGCCTTGACCAGTAGATCGTCCAAGTAAGGGATCACAGAGTGTCCGTGAGAGTGCAAGACTGCTACCACTGCTGCCATGATCTTGGTGAACACCCGGGGGGCTGTCGCCAGACCAAATGGCAGAGCCACGAACTGAAGATGTTCGTCTCCTATCACGAAGCGCAGAAAGCGTTGGTGCTCCGTAGCAATCGGCACGTGGAGATAAGCATCTTTGATGTCTATTGATGCTAGGAAATCTCCTTGGGACATTGAGGCAATGACTGAGCGGAGGGATTCCATCCGGAACCGCCTGGCGTTCACATGCTTGTTGAGCAGTTTTAGGTCCAGAACAGGACGGAAGGAGCCGTCCTTTTTTGGAACCACAAAGAGATTGGAGTAAAATCCTCGCCCCCGTTCCAGAGGGGGGACAGGGATCACGACTCCTTCTGCTCTTAGAGTCCACCGCCTGCAGCAGGGCATCTGCTCGGTTGGGGTGTGGTGAGGTTCTGAAGAACCGAAGTGGAGGCCGAGAAGTGAACTCGATTCTGTACCCGCGAGACAAAATGTCTGTTACCCACCGGTCTTTGACCTGTGACAGCCAAATGTCGCAAAAGCGGGAGAGCCTGCCACCGACCGAGGATGCGGAGGGAGGAGGCCGAAAGTCATGAGGTAGCCGCCTTGGAAGCGGTTCCTCCATTTGCTTTCCTGGGGCGTGAGTGAGCCCGCCAGGAATCTGAGCTCCCTTGTCCTTTCTGAGTCCCTTTGGACGAGGAGAATTGGGGCTTGCCCGAGCCTCGAAAGGACCGAAACCTCGACTGCCACCTTTTCTGTTGAGGTTTACTTGCTCTGGGCTGTGGCAAGGAAGAGTCCTTACCCTTGGACTGTTTTATGATTTCAGCCAATGGCTCACCAAACAGTCTGTCTCTAGATAATGGCAAGCTGGTTAAGCATTTTTTGGAACCAGCATCTGCTTTCCAGTCCTTTAACCATAAGGCTCTGCGCAAAACCACAGAATTGGCGGCCGCCATAGAGGTACGGCTCGTAGATTCTAGGACAGCATTGATAGCATAGGTCGCAAACGCAGACATTTGCGAAGTTAGGGACGCCACCTGTGGCACTGCTGGATGCATGATAGCATCCACCTGTGCTAAACCAGCTGAAATAGCTTGTAGTGCCCACACGGCCGCGAATGCTGGAGCAAACGACGCGCCGATAGCTTCATAGACAGATTTCAACCAAAGGTCCATCTGTCTGTCGTTGGCATCTTTAAGTGAAGCGCCATCCTCTACTGCGACTATGGATCTAGCCGCAAGCTTGGAAATTGGGGGATCCACCTTTGGGCACTGGGTCCAGCGTTTGGCCACTTCAGCGGGAAAAGGATAACGGGTATCCTTAGAACGCTTAGAGAAACGCTTGTCTGGATGAGCGTCGTGCTTCTGGATTGATTCTCTGAAGTCAGAGTGGTCCAAAAAAGCACTTAATTTACGCTTGGGATACAGGAAATGGAACTTCTCCTGCTGTGCAGCTGCCTCCTCTGCTGAAGGAGCTGGGGGAGAAATATCCAACAGTCTATTAATCGCCGATATAAGGTCATTAACCATGGCGTCACCATCAGGGGCATCCAGATTGAGAGGGGCCTCAGGATTAGAATCCTGATCACCTTCTTCAGTCTCATCACAGAGAGATTCTTCTCGCTGAGACCCTGAGCAGTGTGATGACGTCGAGGGTCTTTCCCAGCGAGCTCGCTTAGGCTGCCTGGGACTGTCATCTGAGTCAGAGACTTCAGCTTGTGATGCTTGAGACCCCCTTGAAGTACAGATTAGTTCCAACTGAGGGGGACCAGAGAGCATAGCCACAGCGGTGTCCATGGTCTGAGGAACTGGCCTGGCCTGCAAGGTCTCCAGGATTTTTGTCATAGCCTCAGACATTTTATCAGCAAATACTGCAAAGTCTGTCCCCGTTACCGGGGCAGGGTTCACAGGCGTCTCTGCCTGGGCTACCACCACCATAGGCTCTGGCTGACGAAGTGCCACTGGGACTGAACATTGCACACAATGTGAATCATTGGAGCCTGCCGGTAGATCAGCCCCACATGCAGTACAAACAGTGTACACAGCCCGTGCCTTGGCAGCCTTGCGTTTTGCGGATGACATGTTGCTGCCTCCTCAGAGCAGTACAGGGTGTCCAGCCAAGAAGCGACCTTACAGTGCAACTATATATATATATATATATATATATATATATATATATATATATATATATATATATATATATATATATATATATATATATATATATATATATATATATATATGGTACCAAGAAAAAAGTACACTAATATATCACTGAGGCACTAGTGGGGCCAGCACTACTGTGCAGCTTACCGCCCTCTTAGGAGCGGTGTGTGGTCGCCAGAAATCCCTCTAGTCTGGGTCTCCCAGAGCCTGCTGCCTTTCCCCAGCCAGATCGCATGTGTAATGGCTGCCGGCGTCCTTGAGGAGAGGGGGGGCGGGCCCTGGGCGTACACCGACGAAGAGCGGGAAGTCTGCTTCCCCTTGTGCCTAGTGAGAGGGCTGGAGCATGTAAATAAAGCTCCAGCCCTCGGCGCTGCCATTGAGCAGCGTCTCTCCCCTACCCTGATTGACAGGGTGGGGGCGGGAACGAAGCGGCGCTAGGCCGCAGAAGCCGGGGGCTAAAGTTAGAAGCGCCGCCGCCGTAAAAGCGCGGTCGGCGCAAAGCCCCCGGCGCACCACAAGTCGCAGCTGCGCCGCCGCTCCAGGAGCGGTCGGCGCAGTAGTTCCCAACACACAACGTCACTCAGCAAAGCTGCAGTGACCTAACCCCTAGCGTACAGCGCCACTGTCCCCGGCGCACTACAACGCTCAGCAAGCCCTGAGAGTGTCCGTGCCTGCCGGGGACACAGAGTACCTGAAAGTTGCAGGGCCTTGTCCCTGAACGGCACTCCCGCTCCCAATCCAGCAGGTTCTATGGGTCTGTGGATGGAGCCCGGCCCCAGGGCTTGGGGGCCGGCAAGATCCCACTTCCACAGAGCCCTCCAGGGGATGTGGAAGGAAAACAGCATGTGGGCTCCAGCCTCCGTACCAGCAATAGGTACCTCAACCTTACAAGCACCAACCGCGGGTGAGAAGGGAGCATGCTGGGGGCCCCATATGGGCCCTCTTTTCTTCCATCCGATAGAGCCAGCAGCTACTGCTGACTACAAACAGTGGAGCTATGCGTGGATGTCTGACCTCCTTCGCACAAAGCAGAAAACTGGTGAGCCAGTGATCCCACTGGGGGTGTATAGCCAGAAGGGGAGGGGCCTTACACTTTTTAGTGTAATTGCTTTGTGTGGCCTCCGGAGGCAGTGCTATACACCCAATCGTCAATCGTCTGGGTCTCCCAATAGAGCGCCGAAGAAATCTACATTTCCCGCACGGCGCCCTTGCGCCGTTCGGATGCACTCTTTGTCCTTGTCGCTGGTAAGCGCAAAGGGTCGCAGGCTTCTAAGGCCACCCTGGCTCGATGGATCAAAGAACCAATTCTTGAAGCCTACCGTTCTGCTGGGCTTCCGGTTCCATCAGGGCTGAAGGCCCATTCTACCAGAGCCGTGGGTGCATCCTGGGCATTACAACACCAGGCTACGGCTCAACAGGTGTGCCAGGCAGCTACCTGGTCGAGTCTGCACACTTTCACCAAACATTATCAGGTGCATACCTATGCTTCGGCGGACGCCAGCTTAGGTAGAAGAGTCCTGCAGGCGGCAGTTGCCTCCCTGTAGGGGAGGGCTGTCTTGCAGCTCTAACATGAGGTATTCCTTTACCCACCCAGGGACAGCTTTTGGACGTCCCAATCGTCTGGGTCTCCCAATAGAGCGCCGAAGAAGAAGGGAATTTTGTTACTTACCGTAAATTCCTTTTCTTCTAGCTCTTATTGGGAGACCCAGCACCCGCCCTGTTGTCCTTCGGGATATTTGGTTTGTTTGCGGGTACACATGTTGTTCATGTTGAACGGTTTTCAGTTCTCCGATGTTACTCGGAGAGAATTTGTTTAAACCAGTTATTGGCTTTCCTCCTTCTTGCTTTTGCACTAAAACTGGTGAGCCAGTGATCCCACTGGGGGTGTATAGCCAGAAGGGGAGGGGCCTTACACTTTTTAGTGTAATTGCTTTGTGTGGCCTCCGGAGGCAGTGCTATACACCCAATCGTCTGGGTCTCCCAATAAGAGCTAGAAGAAAAGGAATTTACGGTAAGTAACAAAGAAGGGAATTTTGTTACTTACCGTAAATTCCTTTTCTTCTAGCTCTTATTGGGAGACCCAGACGATTGGGGTATAGCTACTGCCCTCCGGAGGCCACACAAAGCACTACACTAAAAAGTGCAAGGCCCCTCCCCTTCTGGCTATACCCCCCCGTGGTATCACGGGTTCTCCAGTTTTAGTGCCAAAGCAAGAAGGAGGAAGCCAATAACTGGTTTAAACAAATTAACTCCGAATAACGTCGGAGAACTGAAAAACCGTTCAACATGAACAACATGTGTACCCGCAAACAACAAAAAAATCCCGAAGGACAACAGGGCGGGTGCTGGGTCTCCCAATAAGAGCTAGAAGAAAAGGAATTTACGGTAAGTAACAAAATTCCCTTCTTCTTCAGCGCTCTATTGGGAGACCCAGACGATTGGGACGTCCAAAAGCTGTCCCTGGGTGGGTAAAGAGATACCTCATGTTAGAGCTGCAAAACAGCCCTCCCCTACGGGGATGTCACTGCCGCCTGCAGGACTCTTCTACCTAAGCTGGCATCCGCCGAAGCATAGGTATGCACCTGATAATGTTTGGTGAAAGTGTGCAGACTCGACCAGGTAGCTGCCTGGCACACCTGTTGAGCCGAAGCCTGGTGTCGTAATGCCCAGGACGCACCCACGGCTCTGGTTGAGTGGGCTTTTAGCCCTGAAGGAACCGGAAGCCCCGCAGAACGGTAGGCCTCTAGAATTGGTTCTTTGATCCATCGAGCCAGGGTGGCTTTAGAAGCCTGCAACCCCTTGCGCGGACCAGCGACAAGGACAAAAAGTGCATCGGAACGGCGCATGGGCGCCGTGCGGGAAATGTAGATTCTGAGTGCTCTCACCAGATCCAGCAAACGTAAGTCCTTTTCATACCGGTGAACCGGATGAGGACAAAAGGAAGGCAAGGATATATCCTGATTAAGATGAAACGAGGAGACGACCTTAGGGAGAAACTCCGGAATGGGGCGCAGCACTACCTTGTCCTGGTGGAACACCAGGAAGGGAGCCTTGGATGACAGAGCCGCCAGCTCCGACACTCGCCGAAGCGATGTGATCGCAACAAGAAACGCCACTTTCTGTGACAGGCGAGAAAAGGAAAAGGAAACTTCCTTCAGAGGCTCGAAAGGCGGCTTCTGGAGAGCAACTAGTACCCTGTTCAGATCCCATGGATCTAACGGCCGCTTGTACGGGGGCACAATATGACAGACCCCCTGCAGGAACGTGCGCACCTTAGGAAGACGTGCTAGACGCTTCTGAAAAAACACGGATAGTGCCGATACTTGCCCTTTAAGGGAGCTGAGCGACAAGCCCTTTTCTAACCCCGATTGCAGGAAAGAAAGAAAAGTGGGCAATGCAAATGGCCAGGGAGACACTCCCTGAGCGAAACACCAGGATAAGAAAATCTTCCACGTTCTGTGGTAGATCTTAGCAGAAGTCGACTTTCTAGCCTGTCTCATTGTGGCTACAACTCCTTGGGATAATCCTGCAGACGCTAGGATCCAGGACTCAATGGCCACACAGTCAGGTTCAGGGCCGCAGAATTCTGATGGAAAAACGGCCCTTGGGACAGTAAGTCTGGTCGGTCTGGCAGTGACCACGGTCGACCGACCGTGAGATGCCACAGATTCGGATACCACGATCTCCTCGGCCAGTCTGGGGCGACGAGTATGACGCGGCTGCAATCGGATCTGATCTTGCGTAACACTCTGGGCAAGAGTGCCAGAGGTGGGAAGACGTATGGGAGCCGGAACTGCGACCAATCTTGAACTAATGCGTCTGCCGCCAGAGCTCTTTGATCGCGCGACCTCGCCATGAATGCCGGGACCTTGTTGTTGTGCCGGGACGCCATTAGGTCGACGTCCGGCACTCCCCATCGGCGACAGATTTCCTGAAACACGTCCGGGTGAAGGGACCACTCCCCTGCGTCCATGCCCTGGCGACTGAGGAAGTCTGCTTCCCAATTTTCTACGCCTGGGATGTGAACCGCGGATATGGTGGATGCTGTGTCCTCCACCCACATTAGAATGCGCCGGACTTCTTGGAATGCTTGCCGACTGCGCGTCCCTCCTTGGTGGTTGATGTATGCCACCGCTGTGGAGTTGTCCGACTGGATTCGGATCTGCTTTCCTTCCAGCCACTGTTGGAAGGCCAGTAGGGCAAGATACACTGCCCTGATTTCCAGAACATTGATCTGAAGGGTGGACTCCTGCGGAGTCCACGTCCCCTGGGCCCTGTGGTGGAGAAACACTGCTCCCCACCCTGACAGACTCGCATCTGTCGTGACCACTGCCCAGGATGGGGGCAGGAAGGATCTTCCCTGAGACAATGAGGTGGGAAGGAGCCACCATTGTAGAGAGTCCTTGGCCGTCTGGGAAAGAGAGACTTTCCTGTCCAGGGACGTTGACTTCCCGTCCCATTGGCGGAGAATGTCCCATTGAAGTGGGCGCAGATGAAACTGCGCAAAGGGAACTGCTTCCATGGCTGCCACCATCTTCCCGAGGAAGTGCATGAGGCGCCGTAAGGGGTGCGACTGGCCTTGAAGGAGGGATTGCACCCCTGTCTGTAGGGACCGCTGCTTGTTCAGCGGAAGCTTCACTCTCGCTGCTCGAGTATGAAACTCCATGCCAAGATACGTTAGCGACTGTGACGGTGACAGATTCGACTTTGGAAAGTTGATGATCCATCCGAACGTCTGTAGAGTCTCCAGCGTAGCATGTAGACTGAGTTGGCATGCCTCTTGAGAGGGTGCCTTGACAAGTAGATCGTCTAGGTAAGGGATCACCGAGTGTCCCTGAGAGTGCAAGACTGCTACCACCGCCGCCATGACCTTGGTGAAGACCCGGGGGGCTGTCGCCAGACCGAATGGCAGAGCTACGAACTGAAGATGGTCGTTTCCTATCACAAAACGTAGAAAACGTTGATGTTCTGTAGCAATTGGCACGTGGAGATAAGCATCTTTGATGTCTATTGAGGCAAGGAAGTCTCCTTGAGACATTGAGGCAACGACAGAGCGGAGGGTTTCCATCCGGAACCGTCTGGCGTGCACATGTTTGTTGAGCAGCTTTAGATCCAGAACAGGACGGAACGAGCCGTCCTTTTTTGGAACCACAAAGAGATTGGAGTAAAACCCTCGCCCTTGTTCCTGAGGCGGTACAGGAACCACTACTCCTTCCGCTCTTAGGGAGTCCACCGCCTGCAGCAGGGCATCTGCTCGGTCTGGATGTGGGGAGGTTCTGAAGAACCGAGCTGGAGGACGAGAACTGAACTCGATTCTGTACCCGCGAGACAAAATGTTTGTCACCCACCGGTCTTTGACCTGTGACATCCAAATGTCGGAAAAGCGGGAGAGCCTGCCCCCGACCGGAGATGCGGAGGGGGGGGGGGCTGGAAGTCATGAGGTAGCCGCTTTGGAAGCGGTTCCTCCATTTGCTTTCTTGGGGCGTGCGTGAGCCCGCCAGGAATCTGAGACTCTTTGCGTCCTCTGAGTCCCTTTGGACGAGGAGAATTGTGTCTTGCCCGAACCTCGAAAGGACTGAAACCTCTGCTGCCATTTTTTCTGCTGAGGTTTGCTTGAGCTGGGCTGGGGTAAGGAAGAGTCTTTACCCTTGGACTGTTTAATGATGTCAGCCAATGGCTCGCCAAACAGTCTATCTCTAGATAAAGGCAAGCTGGTTAAACATTTTTTGGAACCAGCATCTGCTTTCCAGTCCTTTAACCACAAGGCTCTGCGCAAAACTACCGAATTGGCGGACGCCATTGAGGTGCGGCTGGTAGATTCTAGGACCGCATTGATAGCGTAAGACGCAAACGCAGACATCTGCGAGGTAAGGGACGCCACTTGCGGCACCGCTGGATGTATGATAGCATCCACTTTTGCTAACCCAGCTGAAATAGCTTGGAGTGCCCATACGGCTGCGAATGCTGGAGCAAACGACACGCCGATAGCTTCATAGACAGATTTTAACCAAAAGGTCCATCTGTCTGTCATTGGCATCCTTAAGTGAAGCGCCATCCTCCACTGCAACTATGGATCTAGCTGCAAGTTTGGAAATCGGGGGGTCTACTTTTGGACACTGGGTCCAGCGCTTGACCACATCAGGGGGGAAAGGAAAACGTGTATCCTTAGAACGTTTAGAGAAACGCCTTTCTGGATGAGCGTCGTGTTTCTGGATTGACTCTCTGAAGTCAGAGTGATCCAAGAAAGCACTCAATTTACGCTTGGGATAGAGGAAACGAAACTTCTCCTGCTCTGCAGCTGCCTCCTCTGCAGAAGGAGCTGGGGGAGAAATATCCAACAGTCTATTGATGGCTGAGATAAGCTCGTTTACCATGGCGTCCCCATCCGGGGTATCCAGATTGAGAGGGGTTCCAGGATAAGACTCCTGATCACTCTCTTCAGACGCATCACAGGGCGACTGATTGCGCTGAGACCCTGAGCAGTGTGATGACGTTGAGGGTCTTTCCCAGCGAGCTCGCTTAGGGTGGCTGGGGCTATCATCTGAGTCATAATACTCAGCCTGGGAAGCCGGGGACCCCCTTGCAGTCTGGATTAATTCCAACTGAGGGGGATTAGAGGACAGAGACCTCGCCGTGTCCATAGACTGAGCCCCAGTCATGGATTGCAAAGTTTCAAGGATTTTTGCCATAGTCACAGACATTCCATCAGCAAAAACTGCAAAGTCTGTCCCTGACACCGGGGCAGGACTTACAAGCGTCTCAGCCTGGGTCACTACCCCTCCGGACTCCGGCTGGCGAAGCAGCACCGGATCTGAGCATTGCACACAATGGGGGTCTTTGGAACCTGCTGGTAGAGCAGCCCCACATGCAGCACACGCAGTGTACACAGCCCTAGCCTTGGCAGCCTTGCGTTTTGTGGATGACATGTTGCTGCTTCCTCAGAGCGATCTGGGTATCCAGCCAGGAAGCGACCTCACAGTGCAAGAAATAAATAAATATATATATCTGGTGACACAGTACACCAATACACACTGAGGCACTAGAGGGGCCAGCCGAAATGCCGCTTACCGCCCGCTTAAGAGCGGGTGTGTGGTCGCCAAAAGCCCCCTAGTCCAGGTCTCCCAGAGCCTTGCGTCCTTCCTCCAGCCAGACTGCATGTAATGGCTGCCGGCGTCCTGGGAGAGGAGGGGGGGCGGGCCCTGGGCGTTCCTGACTAAGAGCGGGAAGCCTGCTTCCCTCTGTGCCTAGTGAGAGGGCTGGAGCATGTAAATCAGGCTCCAGCCCTCGTCGCTGCTGCGAAACAGCGTCTCTCCCCTACCCTGATTGACAGGGTGGGGGCGGGAACGAAGCGGAGCTAGGCCGCAAAAGCCGGGGACTGGATTTATAAACGCCGCCGCCGTAAAAGCGCGGTCGGCGTGTCCCCGGCGCACTACAAGTCACAGCAGCGCCGCCGGTCCAGTGGGGGTCGGCGCTGCGTTCCCACAACACAAAGTCCCCCAGTAAACTGTAGGAACACTAACTCCCAACGTTACGGTCCCCGGCGCACTACAACACCCAGCCAGCCCGGAGTGTGTCTGTGCCTGCCGGGGACACAGAGTACCTGTATGATGCAGGGCCATGTCCCTGATTGTACTCCTGCTCCATATCCATCAGGTTCAACTGGGTCTGTGGATGGAGCCCGGCGTCAGAGCTTAGAGGCCGGCAGGATCCCACTTCCACAGAGCCCTACAAGGGGATGTGGAAGGAAAACAGCATGTGGGGCTCCAGCCCTTGTACCAGCAATAGGTACCTCAACCTTACAACACCATCCACGGGTGAGAAGGGAGCATGCTGGGGGCCCTATATGGGCCCTCTTTTCTTCCATCCGAAATAGTCAGCAGCTACTGCTGACTAAAATCTGTGGAGCTATGCGTGGATGTCTGACCTCCTTCGCACAAAGCTTGAAAACTGGAGAACCCGTGATACCACGGGGGGGTATAGCCAGAAGGGGAGGGGCCTTGCACTTTTTAGTGTAGTGCTTTGTGTGGCCTCCGGAGGGCAGTAGCTATACCCCAATCGTCTGGGTCTCCCAATAGAGCGCTGAAGAAATTCCCTTCTTTGTTTACTTACCGTAAATTCTTTTTCTTATAGTTCCGTATTGGGAGACCCAGCTCCCTCCCTGTTGCCTGTTGGCACTTCTTGTTCCGCGTGTCATCACCGGCTGTTGTTGTAGACAGAGGCTCCGGTTGTTCCGGTTCTTGCTCTATCTCTACTTGTGGGTGGCTACTCTCCTTCAGCTTTTGCACTAAACTGGCTATATTTGGTTATCCAGGGGGTGTATATGCTCGGAGGGAGGAGCTACACTTTTTAGTGTAGTACTTTGTGTGTCCTCCGGAGGCAGAAGCTATACACCCATGGTCTGGGTCTCCCATTACGGAACTATAAGAAAAAGAATTTACGGTAAGTAACAAAATTCTCTTTTTTGCTTTCCTGACACAGAGCACCAAACCCCCTGTAGAGATTTAATCTAGATCTCAATTAACCCCTTCAAAACCAGTTTTCTTCAGCGCTCTATTGGGAGACCCAGACGATTGGGGTATAGCTACTGCCCTCTGGAGGCCACACAAAGCACTACATTAAAAGTGCAAGGCCCCTCCCCCTCTGGCTATACCCCCCCCCCCCCCGTGGTATCACGGGTTCTCCAGTTTTAGCTTTGTGTGCGAAGGAGGTCAGACATTCCATGCATAGCTCCACAGATTTTAGTCAGCAGTAGCTGCTGACTATTTCGGATGGAAGAAAAGAGGACACATATAGTGTCCCCAGCATGCTCCCTTCTCACCCCTGGATGGTGTTGTAAGGTTGAGGTACCTATTGCTGGTACAGGGCTGGAGCCTGACATGCTGTTTTCCTTCCACATCCCCTGGTAGGGCTCTGTGGAAGTGGGATCCTGCCGGCCTCTCAGCTCTGACGCCGGGCTCCATCCACAGACCCATTAGAACCTGATGGAGACGGAGCAGGAGTACGATCAGGGACAGGCCCTGCATCATACAGGTACTCTGTGTCCCCGGCAGGCACAGACACACTCCGGGCTGGCTGGGTGTTGTAGTGCGCCGGGGACCGCAACGTTGGAGTTAGTGTCCCTACAGATTACTGGGGGATTTTTTGTGTATGGGAACGCAGCGCCGACCCCCTCTGGACCGGGCGGCGCTGCTGTGACTTGTGGTGCGCCGGGGATCCGCCGTCCGCGCTTTTACGGCGGCGGCGGTTATAAATTGAGTCCCCGGCTTTTTTTGGGCCTAGGACGCCGGCAGCTCCGATTCGTTCCCGCCCCCACCCTGTCATTCAGGGTAGGGGAGAGACGCTGTTCGCTAGCAGCGACGAGGGCTGGAGCCTGATTTACATGCTCCAGCCCTCACACTAGGCACAGAGGGAAGCAGGCTTCCCGCTCTTAGCCAGGAACGCCCAGGGCCCGCCCCCCTTCTCTCTCAGGACGCCGGCAGCCATTACATGCAGTCTGGCTGGAGGAAGGACGCAAGGCTCTGGGAGACCTGGACTAGGGGCTATCTGGCGACCACACACCCGCTTTTTAAACGGGCGGTAAGCGATTTTTCTGTGCTGGTCCCTCTAGTGCCTCACGGTGTATCGGTGTACTGTGTAGGATATAGAGATATTGTATTTCTTGCACTGTGAGGTCGCTTCTGGCTGCATCTCCCAGATCCCTCTGTGGAAGCAACAACATGCCATCCTCAAAACGCAAGGCTGCCAAGGCTAGGGCTGTGTATACTGCGTGTGCTGCATGTGGGGCTAATCTACCAGCAGGCTCCGATGACCCCCATTGTGTGCAATGCTCCGACCCGGTGCTGCTTCGCCAGCCGGAGTCAGGAGAGGTAGTGACCCAGGCTGAGACGCCTGTAAGTCCTGCCCCGGTGACAGGGACAGACTTTGCAGTTTTTGCTGATAATATGTCTGTGTCTATGGCAAAAATCCTTGAAACCTTGCAATCTATGCATGGGGCTCAGTCTTTGGGCACGGCGAGGCCTCTGTCCTCAGGTCCCCCTCACTTGGAATTAATCCAGCCCACAGGGGGGTCCCCGGCTTCACAGGCCGAGGATTATGACTCAGATGATAGCCCCAGCCACCCTAAGCGAGCTCGCTGGGAAAGACCCTCGACGTCATCACACTGCTCAGGGTCTCAGCGCAATCAGTCTCCCTGTGATGTGTCTGATGAGAGTGATCAGGAATCCATTCCTGGAACCCCTCTCAACCTGGATACCCCTGATGGGGATGCCATGGTAAACGACCTTATCTCAGCCATCAATAGGCTGTTGGATATTTCTCCCCCAGCCCCTTCAGCAGAAGAGGCGGCTGCGGAGCAGGAGAAGTTTCGTTTCCTTTATCCCAAGCGTAAATTGAGTGCTTTGTTGGATCACGCTGACTTCAGAGAATCAATCCAGAAGCACGACGCTCACCCAGAAAGGCGTTTCTCTAAACGATCTAAAGATACGCGTTTCCCTTTCCCCCCTGAGGTGGTCAAGCGCTGGACACAGTGTCCAAAGGTAGACCCCCCGATTTCCAAACTCGCAGCTAGGTCCATAGTTGCAGTGGAGGATGGCGCTTCACTTAAGGATGCCAATGACAGACAGATGGACCTTTGGTTAAAATCTGTCTATGAAGCTATCGGCGCGTCGTTTGCTCCGGCATTCGCAGCCGTATGGGCACTCCAGGCTATTTCAGCTGGCTTAGCAAAAGTGGATGCTATCATACATCCAGCAGTGCCGCAAGTGGCGCACCTTACCACGCAGATGTCGGCGTTTGCGTCTTACGCTATCAATGCGGTCCTAGAATCTACCAGTCGCACCTCAATGGCGTCCGCCAATTCGGTAGTTTTGCGCAGAGCCTTGTGGTTAAAGGACTGGAAAGCAGATGCTGGTTCCAAAAAATGTTTAACCAGTTTGCCTTTATCTAGAGATAGACTGTTTGGCGAGCCATTGGCTGATATCATTAAGCAGTCCAAGGGTAAAGACTCCTCTTTACCACAACCCAGAACAACCAAACCTCAGCAGAAAAAGTGGCAGCAGAGGTTTCAGTCCTTTCGAGGTTCGGGCAAGACACCGTTTACCTCGTCCAAAGGGACTCAGAGGACGCAAAGAAACTCAGATTCGTGGCGGGCTCACACGCGCCCCAAGAAATCAAATGGAGGTACCACTTCCAAAGCGGCTACCTCATGACTTCCAGCCCCCTCCCTCCGCATCGCCGGTCGGGGGCAGGCTCTCCCGCTTTTCCGGCATTTGGATGTCACAGGTCAAAGACCGGTGGGTGACGGACATTTTGTCTCGCGGGTACAGAATCGAGTTCAATTCTCGTCCTCCAGCTCGGTTCTTCAGAACCTCCCCACATCCAGACCGAGCAGATGCTCTGCTGCAGGCGGTGGACTCCCTAAGAGCGGAAGGAGTGGTGATCCCAGTCCCTCCTCAGGAACAAGGGCAAGGGTTTTACTCCAATCTCTTTGTGGTTCCAAAAAAGGACGGCTCGTTCCGTCCTGTTCTGGACCTAAAACGGCTCAACAAACATGTGCACGCCAGGAAGTTCCGGATGGAAACCCTGCGTTCTGTCATTGCCTCAATGTCCAGAGGAGACTTCCTTGCCTCAATAGACATCAAAGATGCTTATCTCCACGTGCCAATTGCTACAGAACATCAACGTTTTCTACGTTTTGTGATAGGAGACGACCATTTTCAGTTCGTAGCTCTGCCATTTGGTCTGGCGACAGCCCCACGGGTCTTCACCAAGGTCATGGCGGCGGTGGTAGCAGTCTTGCACTCTCAGGGACACTCGGTGATCCCTTACCTAGACGATTTATTGGTCAAAGCTCCCTCTCAAGAGGCATGTCAGCGCAGCCTGAATGCTACGCTGGAGACCCTACAGTCTTTCGGATGGATCATCAACTTTCCAAAGTCGATCCTATCACCGACTCAATCACTAACGTATCTTGGCATGGAGTTTCATACTCTAGCAGCGATAGTGAAGCTTCCGCTGAACAAGCAGCGGTCACTACAGACAGGGGTGCAATCTCTTCTGCAGGGCCAGTTGCATCCCTTGCGGCGCCTCATGCATTTCCTAGGGAAGATGGTGGCAGCCATGGAAGCAGTTCCCTTTGCGCAGTTTCATCTGCGCCCACTTCAATGGGACATTCTCCGCCAATGGGACGGGAAGTCAACGTCCCTGGACAGGAAAGTCTCGCTTTCCCAGACGGCCAAGGACTCCCTACAATGGTGGCTCCTTCCCACCTCATTGTCTCAGGGAAGATCCTTCCTGCCCCCATCCTGGGCAGTAGTCACGACAGATGCGAGTCTGTCAGGGTGGGGAGCAGTATTTCTCCACCACAGGGCTCAGGGGACGTGGACTCCGCAGGAGTCCACCCTTCAGATCAATGTTCTGGAGATCAGAGCAGTGTATCTTGCTCTACTGGCCTTCCAACAGTGGCTGGAAGGAAAGCAGATCCGAATCCAATCGGACAACTCCACAGCGGTGGCATACATCAACCACCAAGGAGGGACGCGCAGTCGGCAAGCCTTCCAAGAAGTCCGGCGCATTCTAATGTGGGTGGAGGACAGAGCATCCACCATATCCGCGGTTCACATCCCAGGCGTAGAAAACTGGGAAGCAGACTTCCTCAGTCGCCAGGGCATGGACGCAGGGGAATGGTCCCTTCACCCGGACGTGTTTCAGGAAATCTGTCGCCGCTGGGGAGTGCCGGACGTCGACCTAATGGCATCCCGGCACAACAACAAGGTCCCGGCATTCATGGCGAGGTCGCGCGATCAAAGAGCTCTGGCGGCAGACGCCTTGGTTCAAGATTGGTCGCAGTTTCAGCTCCCATACGTGTTTCCGCCTCTGGCGCTCTTGCCCAGAGTGCTACGCAAGATCAGATCCGAGTGCAGCCGCATCATACTCGTCGCTCCAGACTGGCCGAGGAGGTCGTGGTATCCGGATCTGTGGCATCTCACGATCGGTCGACCGTGGTCACTGCCAGACCGACCAGACTTACTGTC
Source organism: Anomaloglossus baeobatrachus (assembly GCF_048569485.1). Taxonomy (NCBI): domain Eukaryota; kingdom Metazoa; phylum Chordata; class Amphibia; order Anura; family Aromobatidae; genus Anomaloglossus; species Anomaloglossus baeobatrachus. The sequence goes on along the minus strand of NC_134364.1, from coordinate 8,931,204 downwards.
CCAAGGGCCGTTTTTCCATCAGAATTCTGCGGCCCTGAACCTGACTGTGTGGCCATTGAGTCCTGGATCCTAGCATCTGCAGGATTATCTCAAGGAGTCGTTGCCACAATGAGACAAGCTAGAAAGTCGAATTCGGCTAAGATCTACCACAGAACGTGGAAGATTTTCTTATCCTGGTGCTCTGCTCAGGGAGTGTCTCCCTGGCCATTTGCATTGCCCAAGTTTCTTTCCTTCCTGCAATCGGGGTTAGAAAAGGGCTTGTCGCTCAGCTCCCTTAAAGGGCAAGTTTCGGCACTATCCGTGTTTTTTCAGAAGCGTCTAGCACGTCTTTCTAAGGTGCGCACGTTCCTGCAGGGGGTCTGTCATATTGTGCCCCCGTACAAGCGGCCGTTAGATCCATGGGATCTGAACAGGGTACTAGTTGCTCTCCAGAAGCCGCCCTTCGAGCCTCTGAAGGAAGTTTCCTTTTCTCGGCTGTCACAGAAAGTGGCGTTTTTTGTTGCGATCACATCGCTTCGGCGAGTGTCTGAGCTGGCAGCTCTGTCATCCAAGGCTCCCTTCCTGGTGTTCCACCAGGACAAGGTAGTGCTGCGCCCTATTCCGGAGTTTCTCCCTAAGGTCGTATCCTCTTTTCATCTTAATCAGGATATATCCTTGCCTTCTTTTTGTCCTCATCCGGTTCACCGGTATGAAAAGGACTTACGTTTGCTAGATCTGGTGAGAGCACTCAGAATCTACATTTCCCGCACGGCGCCCATGCGCCGTGCCGATGCACTTTTTGTCCTTGTCGCTGGTCCGCGCAAGGGGTTGCAGGCTTCTAAAGCCACCCTGGCTCGATGGATCAAAGAACCAATTCTAGAGGCCTACCGTTCTGCGGGGCTTCCGGTTCCTTCAGGGCTAAAAGCCCACTCAACCAGAGCCGTGGGTGCGTCCTGGGCATTACGTCACCAGGCTTCGGCTCAACAGGTGTGCCAGGCAGCTACCTGGTCCAGTCTGCACACTTTCACCAAGCATTATCAGGTGCATACCTATGCTTCGGCGGATGCCAGCTTAGGTAGAAGAGTCCTGCAGGCGGCAGTGACACCCCCGTAGGGGAGGGCTGTTTTGCAGCTCTAACATGAGGTATTTCTTTACCCACCCAGGGACAGCTTTTGGACGTCCCAATCGTCTGGGTCTCCCAATAGAGCGCTGAAGAAGAAGGGAATTTTGTTACTTACCGTAAATTCCTTTTCTTCTAGCTCTTATTGGGAGACCCAGCACCCGCCCTGTTGTCCTTCGGGATGTTTTTTTGTTGTTTGCGGGTACACATGTTGTTCATGTTGAACGGTTTTTCAGTTCTCCGATGTTATTCGGAGTTAATTTGTTTAAACCAGTTATTGGCTTCCTCCTTCTTGCTTTGGCACTAAAACTGGAGAACCCGTGATACCACGGGGGGGGTATAGCCAGAGGGGGAGGGGCCTTGCACTTTTAATGTAGTGCTTTGTGTGGCCTCCAGAGGGCAGTAGCTATACCCCAATCGTCTGGGTCTCCCAATAAGAGCTAGAAGAAAAGGAATTTACGGTAAGTAACAAAATTCCCTTCTTCCAGGTCAGTTCAATGACTGCAAAATCAAACTTTGTCCTGAGTTGCTATTTTCTGAAACTGCAACTTCTTTTTTCTGGTAGCGGAGCGGCGGGAGATTGCGTTCCAGGGCGCGGAGTGGCGGGAGATTGCGTTCCAGGGCGCGGAGCGGCGGGGGATTGCGTTCCAGGGCGCGGAGCGGCGGGAGATTGTGTTCCAGGGCGCGGAGCGGCGGGAGATTGCGTTCCAGGGCGCGGAGCGGTTGCATTCATTTCTGCAGTATTGGGGTACATGAGTCTTTCGCTCCCTCTCGATGAGCTGCACGTCCGGGGTCTAGACTGGGGATTTGGTGCAATGTGTCAGGCTCGGCTCGGATTGCTATAGGAAGAGCAGAATCTATGAAGCTGTGATCCGAATAGAGGCAAAGTACACTTCTCTCCCTGCGTGTGACCAGGCATGCTGGGGCTTGTAGTTCAGAAACAGCGCAAGCCCCAGAGGCTTGTGATCAGGGCAATGTCTGTGCAGCAAACACCATCAGCCTCCATTTACACACTGACACATAGATTAGGTTTTTCATTTTTTTTTAATAAACTCAGGCACCACTTTTCTTAACAACAAGAATATAAAACGTGGAACACGGGAAAAAAAAAAACCACCCAGGACCCCGTGTGTGGTGCGCGCTGGTGAGACGAGCGCGTGGTCTCTGGAGGCCGAGGACGCAGCATCAGTCGCTGAGGAGAGAAAAACGAGCGGTTAGTGCAACCGACGGAGCAGAGGTAAGATATGAAGTATCCGCCATGTACAGTCCCTGTATCCCATCAGCTGAGCTCGGACTGATCCTGCAGCTCCGCACCCAATGAGCTGAACATGAGCCGCGGCGCAGTACAGAGGACTGTGGCCCCTGCGGAGTCACATGCGGCCGCTGCCAGAGACAATCGGGGGGGGTTGTATCGGACCCCCACTGATCTAATATTGAGGACACAACCTAATCATAACCCTCAATACACTAATACCAAAGCACCAAATTTACAGAGGCAGAAGGTTTGTTTGTGCCACCACATTCAGGGGCCAGCAGTGACGTGGCGCTAATCACGTGGCACCTTCCCCTTTGTGGCGGAGGAAAATAAACATTTTCTTTCAATTTAATTAGCGGTGGCGATCATGTCATGAGGCACAAATATAAGCCAGTCTACCCGTACCAATGCCACGATAGCTATGGACCACGGCAACCAGCTGGGATCAGAGATGTCTGACCACGGCTGTGACCGTCCAACCCCACGGCTGTGACCGTCCAACCCCACGGCTGTGACCGTCCAACCCCACGGCTGTGACCGTCCAACCCCACGGCTGCATCTATCTGCAAACAATCACTACGTCATGTCTGTATGTGAGAAGAGGGAACATGTAGGCTCTTAAGTTTTCATGGAAAGTCCTTATAGACGAGCACCCCAATGTTACCTGGCTTGGGTCCGGGTCCACGTCAGCGCGTGCCGGGGAGGGACGGGGACCGTGGGGTGATAATACTCGCAGTCCGGGCGAGTGCAGCTACTGCTGAACCTGCAGTGCTGAGAGAAATAAAGAGAGGACGACATAAGTAATGGCGTCCGTCCCGTGGATTGTGGGCACCGGTGATGATCTGGTCCGGTCCGGGGCCCCAGGGCAGTCCCCACGTCTGCTGCAGATGCCTTATCCCGGGCAATACTGGACGTGAACGGTGCCACAACGCCATGAGCCTAGTAGAAGAGATGGCCAGTGCGCCGGGCACAGGGTGACGGCAGCCGAGGTCCAGCCACCGAGCACCGGACCGGTGCAGCACAGACCGCGGTCACTTACCTTGGGGTGATAGAACGGACACTCTGTCTTCTTACAGGAGGGGAAATAACGGCACTGCTGCACCACCGGAGGGATATGTGCCACTGCAGAAACATATACACGGGAGATATGATGTGACAACCTCAAAGTGCGGCAAAGAACAGGCACTAGGCGGCCATGCTTCCACTGCTAGTGCCTAATGTCAGGATCCCCCCATAAGAGGAGCAGAACGCCCCATACATGCTTCCACTGCTAGTGCCTAATGTCAGGATCCCCCCATTAGAGGAGCAGAACGCCCCATACATGCTTCCACTGCTAGTGCCTAATGTCAGGATCCCCCCATTAGAGGAGCAGAACGCCCCATACATGCTTCCACTGCTAGTGCCTAATGTCAGGATCCCCCCATTAGAGGAGCAGACAGCCCCATACATGCTTCCATTCCTACTACCCAATGTCAGGATCCCCCCATTAGAGGAGCAGACCGCCCCATACATGCTTCCATTCCCACTACCCAATGTCAGGATCCCCCCATTAGAGGAGCAGACCGCCCCATACATGCTTCCATTCCTACTACCTAATGTCAGGATCCCCCCATTAGAGGAGCAGACCGCCCCATACATGCTTCCATTCCTACTACCCAATATCAGGATCCCCCCATTAGAGGAGCAGACCGCCCCATACATGCTTCCATTCCTACTACCTAATGTCAGGATCCCCCCCATTAGGAGGAGCAGACCGCCCCATACATGCTTCCATTCCTACTACCCAATATCAGGATCCCCCCATTAGAGGAGCAGACCGCCCCATACATGCTTCCACTCCCACTACCCAATGTCAGGATCCCCTCATTAGAGGAGCAGACCGCCCCATACATGCTTCCATTCCTACTACCTAATGTCAGGATCCCCCCCATTAGAGGAGCAGACCACCCCATACATGCTTCCATTCCTACTACCCAATGTCAGGATCCCCCCTTTACAGGAGCAGACCGCCCCATACATGCTTCCATTCCTACTACCCAATGTCAGGATCCCCCCATTAGAGGAGCAGACCGCCCCATACATGCTTCCACTCCTACTACCCAATGTCAGGATCCCCCCATTAGAGGAGCAGACCGCCCCATACATGCTTCCATTCCTACTACCCAATGTCAGGATCCCCCCATTAGAGGAGCAGACCGCCCCATACATGCTTCCATTCCCACTACCCAATGTCAGGATCCCCCCATTAGAGGAGCAGACCGCCCCATACATGCTTCCACTCCTACTACCCAATGTCAGGATCCCCCCATTAGAGGAGCAGACCGCCCCATACATGCTTCCATTCCCACTACCCAATGTCAGGATCCCCCCATTAGAGGCGCAGACCGCCCCATACATGCTTCCACTCCTACTACCCAATGTCAGGATCCCACCATTAGAGGAGCAGACCGCCCCATACATGCTTCCATTCCCACTACCCAATGTCAGGATCCCCCTATTAGAGGAGCAGACCGCCCCATACATGCTTCCATTCCCACTACCTAATGTCAGGATCCCCCCATTAGGAGGAGCAGACCGCCCCATACATGCTTCCATTCCCACTACCTAATGTCAGGATCCCCCCATTAGGAGGAGCAGACCGCCCCATACATGCTTCCACTCCTACTAATGTCAGGAACCCCCCATTAGAGGAGCAGACCGCCCCATACATGCTTCCATTCCTACTAATGTCAGGATCCCCCCATTAGAGGAGCAGACCACCCCATACATGCTTCCATTCCTACTACCCAATGTCAGGATCCCCCCTTTACAGGAGCAGACCGCCCCATACATTCTTCCATTCCCACTACCCAATGTCAGGATCCCCCCATTAGAGGAGCAGACCGCCCCATACATGCTTCCATTCCCACTACCCAATGTCAGGATCCCCCCATTAGAGGAGCAGACCGCCCCATACATGCTTCCATTCCTACTATCTAATGTCAGGATCCCCCCATTAGAGGCGCAGACCGCCCCATACATGCTTCCATTCCTACTACCCAATGTCAGGATCCCCCCATTAGAGGAGCAGACCGCCCCATACATGCTTCCATTCCCACTACCCAATGTCAGGATCCCCCAATGAGAGGAGCAGACCGCCCCATACATTCTTCCATTCCTACTACCTAATGTCAGGATCCCCCCATGAGAGGAGCAGACCGCCCCATACATGCTTCCATTCCCACTACCCAATGTCAGGATCCCCCCATTAGAGGAGCAGACCGCCCCATACATGCTTCCATTCCTACTACCTAATGTCAGGATCCCCCCATGAGAGGAGCAGACCGCCCCATACATGCTTCCATTCCCACTACCCAATGTCAGGATCCCCCCATTAGAGGAGCAGACCGCCCCATACATGCTTCCATTCCCACTACCCAATGTCAGGATCCCCCCATTAGAGGAGCAGACCGCCCCATACATGCTTCCATTCCTACTAATGTCAGGATCCCCCCATTAGAGGAGCAGACCGCCCCATACATGCTTCCATTCCTACTACCCAATGTCAGGATCCCATTAGAGGAGCAGACCGCCCCATACATGCTTCCATTCCCACTACCCAATGTCAGGATCCCCCCATTAGAGGCGCAGACCGCCCCATACATGCTTCCACTCCTACTACCCAATGTCAGGATCCCCCCATTAGAGGAGCAGACCGCCCCATACATGCTTCCATTCCTACTACCCAATGTCAGGATCCCCCCATTAGAGGAGCAGACCGCCCCATACATGCTTCCATTCCCACTACCCAATGTCAGGATCCCCCCATTAGAGGAGCAGACCGCCCCATACATGCTTCCACTCCTACTACCCAATGTCAGGATCCCCCCATTAGAGGAGCAGACCGCCCCATACATGCTTCCATTCCCACTACCCAATGTCAGGATCCCCCCATTAGAGGCGCAGACCGCCCCATACATGCTTCCACTCCTACTACCCAATGTCAGGATCCCCCCATTAGAGGAGCAGACCGCCCCATACATGCTTCCATTCCCACTACCCAATGTCAGGATCCCCCCATTAGGAGGAGCAGACCGCCCCATACATGCTTCCATTCCCACTACCTAATGTCAGGATCCCCCCATTAGGAGGAGCAGACCGCCCCATACATGCTTCCACTCCTACTAATGTCAGGAACCCCCCATTAGAGGAGCAGACCGCCCCATACATGCTTCCATTCCTACTAATGTCAGGATCCCCCCATTAGAGGAGCAGACCACCCCATACATGCTTCCATTCCTACTACCCAATGTCAGGATCCCCCCTTTACAGGAGCAGACCGCCCCATACATTCTTCCATTCCCACTACCCAATGTCAGGATCCCCCCATTAGAGGAGCAGACCGCCCCATACATGCTTCCATTCCCACTACCCAATGTCAGGATCCCCCCATTAGAGGAGCAGACCGCCCCATACATGCTTCCATTCCTACTACCTAATGTCAGGATCCCCCCATGAGAGGAGCAGACCGCCCCATACATGCTTCCATTCCCACTACCCAATGTCAGGATCCCCCCATTAGAGGAGCAGACCGCCCCATACATGCTTCCATTCCTACTACCTAATGTCAGGATCCCCCCATGAGAGGAGCAGACCGCCCCATACATGCTTCCATTCCCACTACCCAATGTCAGGATCCCCTCATTAGAGGAGCAGACCGCCCCATACATGCTTCCATTCCTACTATCTAATGTCAGGATCCCCCCATTAGAGGCGCAGACCGCCCCATACATGCTTCCATTCCTACTACCCAATGTCAGGATCCCCCCATTAGAGGAGCAGACCGCCCCATACATGCTTCCATTCCTACTACCTAATGTCAGGATCCCCCCATTAGAGGCGCAGACCGCCCCATACATGCTTCCATTCCTACTACCTAATGTCAGGATCCCCCCATTAGAGGAGCAGACCGCCCCATACATGCTTCCATTCCTACTACCCAATGTCAGGATCCCCCCATTAGAGGAGCAGACCGCCCCATACATGCTTCCATTCCTACTACCTAATGTCAGGATCCCCCCATTAGAGGCGCAGACCGCCCCATACATGCTTCCATTCCCACTACCCAATGTCAGGATCCCCCCATTAGAGGAGCAGACCGCCCCATACATGCTTCCATTCCCACTACCCAATGTCAGGATCCCCCCATTAGAGGAGCAGACAGCCCCATACATGCTTCCACTGCTAGTGCCTAATGTCAGGATCCCCCCATTAGAGGAGCAGACCGCCCCATACATGCTTCCATTCCCACTACCCAATGTCAGGATCCCCCCATTAGAGGAGCAGACCGCCCCATACATGCTTCCATTCCCACTACCCAATGTCAGGATCCCCCCATTAGAGGAGCAGACCGCCCCATACATGCTTCCATTCCCACTACCCAATGTCAGGATCCCCCCATTACAGGAGCAGACCGCCCCATACATGCTTCCATTCCTACTACCCAATGTCAGGATCCCCCCATTAGAGGAGCAGACCGCCCCATACATGCTTCCACTGCTACTATCTAATGTCAGGATCCCCCATTAGAGGAGCAGACCGCCCCATACATGCTTCCATTCCCACTACCCAATGTCAGGATCCCCCCATTAGAGGAGCAGACCGCCCCATACATGCTTCCATTCCCACTACCCAATGTCAGGATCCCCCCATTAGAGGAGCAGACCGCCCCATACATGCTTCCATTCCTACTACCCAATGTCAGGATCCCCCCATTAGAGGAGCAGACCGCCCCATACATGCTTCCATTCCTACTACCCAATGTCAGGATCCCCCCATTAGAGGAGCAGACCGCCCCATACATCCCCCAGTGCGGGATTTTATATAGTCCGATTGTATGATGTATCCTGCACATGAGACTTTGCATATTGTTACTCCAATCACATCCAAAGCTGCACTTGTTTCGTAGCTTGTGGATGAGATTGGGTCTAGGGCAGGGTGATGGAGCATTGTCCGCCAGCTCGGCCGTCTGTAGCATGTACCTGGTTTTATCGGCGGTGCCGGCATCCGTCTGCTGGCGTGGGTATACGGGCAGTCGGCCTTGGTGCACCTTGCATCAAATTTACAATTTGGATGTATGAAGAAGCATTTCTCTGCAAAGCGGCACTTGGGAAAAGCTCTGCAGGGAAAGAAGAACCATGAGCAATCAGCGGCCACGGAGCATGCACGCAGCAGGTCTGTGGAGCATGCACGCAGCAGGTCTGTGGAGCATGCACGCAGCAGGTCTGTGGAGCATGCACGCAGCAGGTCTGTGGAGCATGCACGCAGCAGGTCTGTGCAGGCAGTCACCTACTTGCAGGGTGTAGTGGGGTGGTGGTAGGTGCAGCGCTCCGCGTTCTTACACGCCGGCCAGTACTTGCAGCGCTCTGCGATCTTGGCTTTGGGTGGAACGTCGCTGGACTCTGCGGAAGAAAGAAAACTTCTGATTGGAGAAAACCTTTCCTGCGCAGCAGCTCCACCGTCACCAGGAGCCTAAACCTCTGCAGCACAGAGACCCGGAAGTATATAGTGCGCTTCTCTACACACGACGTATCTGCAGCAACAGCAGATCGGCCACGGCTGCAAATATTGCAGACAACGGTGTTAGTGCGCAGCATGGACGGGCAGGAGCCGCCTGCCATTACCTGGGCTATTCACATCTGTAACAGACCAATGCAAGCGTCGCACACTGTGTAAGAGCGTCATTTGGTGGAAGGACCAAATACACGGCTGTGAGCGAGGCCTGAACGGAGAGGAAAGTCTGTACACAATATTCTTGCTGCCTGGATGTAACTTCTCCCATCCCTGCACATAGCACGGCCACAGGGTCACACACTGAACCCCAACACCTCAACTGCACGCAATACACTATGCCCCAGTGTGGGAGCCGATCTGTGCCAGGGAGGTGCCAGCTGCGCTATACAGCAGCAATCAGACCGGGCACCAATCAATGCTGCTGAACCACTCAAATGCAAAGGTCACCCGCCGAAAAGAGGTGTGAATGGGTCACAATTGCAATACAGTGTGATCGGACAGAATCGATAAAAGCCACAGCTTTACACAGGAAAAAAAATAAGGTTTATAGCACATGAATCGGTCCACAGAACGCCATAAATTCTAGTGTCGAATGGCAGAGCCTTGTGTGCTGAGATAAGCAGCTACTCGTGATGAGTGGGCACTACCATGCTCGAGTGCTCAGTACTGGTAACTAGTGATGAGCGGGCACTACCATGCTCCAGTGCTCAGTACTGGTAACTAGTGATGAGCGGGCACTACCATGCTCGGGTGCTCAGTACTGGTAACTAGTGATGAGCGGGCACTACCATGCTCAGGTGCTCAGTACTGGTAACTAGTGATGAGCGGGCACTACCATGCTCGGGTGCTCAGTACTGGTAACTAGTGATGAGCGGGCACTACCATGCTCGGGTGCTCGGTACTGGTAACTAGTGATGAGCGGGCACTACCATGCTCGGGTACTCAGTACTGGTAACTAGTGATGAGCGGGCACTACCATGCTCAGGTGCTCAGTACTGGTAACTAGTGATGAGCGGGCACTACCATGCTCAGGTGCTCAGTACTGGTAACTAGTGATGAGCGGGCACTACCATGCTCCAGTGCTCAGTACTGGTAACTAGTGATGAGCGGGCACTACCATGCTCGGGTGCTCAGTACTGGTAACTAGTGATGAGCGGGCACTACCATGCTCAGGTGCTCAGTACTGGTAACTAGTGATGAGCGGGCACTACCATGTTCGGGTGCTCAGTACTGGTAACTAGTGATGAGCGGGCACTACCATGCTCGGGTGCTCGGTACTGGTAACTAGTGATGAGCGGGCACTACCATGCTCGGGTGCTCAGTACTGGTAACTAGTGATGAGCGGGCACTACCATGCTCAGGTGCTCAGTTCTGGTAACTAGTGATGAGCGGGCACTACCATGCTCAGGTGCTCAGTACTGGTAACTAGTGATGAGCGGGCACTACCATGCTCGGGTGCTCAGTACTGGTAATTAGTGATGAGCGGGCACTACCATGCTCAGATGCTCAGTACTGGTAACTAGTGATGAGCGGGCACTACCATGCTCTGGTGCTCAGTTCTGGTAACTAGTGATGAGCGGGCACTACCATGCTCGAGTGCTCAGTACTGGTAACTAGTGATGAGCGGGCACTACCATGCTCGGGTGCTCAGTACTGGTAACTAGTGATGAGCGGACACTACCATGCTCAGGTGCTCAGTACTGGTAACTAATGATGAGCGGGCACTACCATGCTCAGGTGCTCAGTACTGGTAACTAGTGATGAGCGGGCACTACCATGCTCGGGTGCTCAGTACTGGTAACTAGTGATGAGCGGGCACTGCCATGCTCGGGTGCTCAGTACTGGTAACAACCAGTTAGATGCTCTGTTGGGTATGACTCGAGTACCGAGTATAATGTGAAGATGCGGATGTGGGCGCAGACCCATAGATATTAATGGGTTTTTGTGAGTCCATGTCTCCGGGACGTGTGAAATCGCAGGTCACATGCAGCAGAGACCTGTGAATGAGGCTGGATCCATCGCACTAAGCTTCTCCTCGGCGTTTTATCTCGGCTGTTACTGCCGTGTACTGGACATAAGAAGATCATGTCTGACGCCGGTCACCGACCTGAGCCCTTGGTGTGTTGGCGCCCGGTGATAAGGAGGTCATAAGCCCTTGGTGTGTTGGCGCCCGGTGATAAGGAGGTCATGAGCCCTTGGTGTGTTGGCGCCCGGTGATAAGGAGGTCATAAGCCCTTGGTGTGTTGGCGCCCGGTGATAAGGAGGTCATGAGCCCTTGGTGTGTTGGCGCCCGGTGATAAGGAGGTCCTGAGCCCTTGGTGTGTTGGCGCCCGGTGATAAGGAGGTCCTGAGCCCTTGGTGTGTTGGCGCCCAGTGATAAGGAGGTCATGAGCCCTTGGTGTGTTGGCGCCCGGTGATAAGGAGGTCATGAGCCCTTGGTGTGTTGGCGCCCGGTGATAAGGAGGTCATAAGCCCTTGGTGTGTTGGCGCCCGGTGATAAGGAGGTCATGAGCCCTTGGTGTGTTGGCGCCCGGTGATAAGGAGGTCCTGAGCCCTTTGTGTGTTGGCGCCCGGTGATAAGGAGGTCCTGAGCCCTTGGTGTGTTGGCGCCCGGTGATAAGGAGGTCCTGAGCCCTTGGTGTGTTGGCGCCCGGTGATAAGGCGGTCATGAGCCCTTGGTGTGTTGGCGCCCAGTGATAAGGCGGTCATGAGCCCTTGGTGTGTTGGCGCCCGGTGATAAGGAGGTCCTGAGCCCTTGGTGTGTTGGCGCCCAGTGATAAGGAGGTCCTGAGCTCTTGGTGTGTTGGCGCCCGGTGATAAGGAGGTCCTGAGCCCTTGGTGTGTTGGCGCCCAGTGATAAGGCGGTCATGAGCCCTTTGTGTGTTGGCGCCCGGTGATAAGGGGGTCCTAAGCCCCTATAACCGCTGCAGGACGGTGAGCGGCTGCTGTTTATTCTCTTATTGACATAACAGACGGGTCCTCGCAGACCTTCATCTTACTGGTAAGCTACGTTCCGGGCTCAGTGCCCGCCATACATCTGTGCCACCACCTGCGGTGGGCAGTGCCGGGACGTACCGTGTGTGCCGGGGGGATCCTGTGGGATGGGGCACCCCGGCTCCGTCCTGCTCAGGGCACTGTACGCCTCCGGATATTCTTCTCCTTGTTCGGTGTAACACATGGGTTCTTCCTCCGCTTCCTGATCAGAGAGGTATCCCGGCGGGCTGGGAACGCCTTCCAGGGTTACTATGAATTTTGGACTTGGAGGTTTTTCAGGTACCACAGATTCTCTGATGTGGACAAAAAAGAGAATCACTTACTGGCTTTCTGCGTGCCGTGTAAATGTGGCACAAGGTGGCGCTGCGTGCCAGGCGGCACTGGCCGGCGGGTGCATGGCTGACGTACCTGGGCTGGATCAGGCGGCTCGGCTGCAGCTGGCCCTCCACGACTGTGGGAATTCCTTGGACGGCAGGATCTTTGGTGATTTTGGGTCTTTTGAGGATGAAGGAGCGGCTGTCGGTGGGTCTGAGGTTCTCCGCCACCTCCTCTGATACAGAAAAACAACCAGCATTAATACCAGCGACGCTCCAGCACAAGTGCAAAGGGCACTTTATACCCTGTGATATCGCTAGCGATCATACCCGCCCCCATAGTTTGTGCGACATGGGCAAATCGCAGCCTGTGGCGCACAACTTCGCTAACACCAGTCACACGGACTTACCTGCTCTGCGACGTCGCTCTGGCCGGCAATTCGCCTCCTAAGGGTGCGGTTCGTGCGGCGTCACACGGCAGCCGTCCAATAGCAGAGGAGGGGCGGAGATGAGCGGCCGGAACATCCCGCCCACCTCCTTCCTTCCGCATTGGCGGAGGACGCAGGTAAGGAGATGTTCGTCGCTCCCGCGGTGTCACACGTAGCGATGTGTGCGGCCGCAGGAACAACATCGTACCAGCAGCAGCAACGAGATTAAGGAAAGGAGCGACGTGTCAACGAGCAACGATTTTTCACGTTTTTGCGCTCGTTGATCGTCGCTCATTTGTGTCACACGCTGCGATGTTGCTACCGGCGCCGGATGTGCGTCACTAACGACGTGACCCCGACGATAAATCGTTAGCGATGTCGCAGCGTGTAAAGCCCCCTTTAGAAGAGGTTCACGTATAATAATCTCATAGATGTACATTCTGATTAAATCATAAAAACACATGGTGTGAACACTGCTCCAGAGCTGCAATCACTAGTCTGCTCATTTCTTAACTCCAGAGCTGCAATCACAAATCTAGCTGGCGTTCCACTGGTGGAAACTTTCCTGACATGGTCATGTATAACAAGCCTCATCGGTGCGGACCGAATATTGGGACTTTGCTAGTATGCACACTGCAACCGTGGCTTCGATGCAGTCGTACTGGAAACAGTCAACAAGTAGGTGGACACAGGAGGGAATGCGAAGATATTTCAGCTCTGAGACCTGAAGAATAGTAAATGCAGTGGCCTTATATTCCATACCTGGACTCCAGAGCTGCGCTTCACTGGAGGGATCGGGCTGCAGTCGGGAGAGGACGTCCATTCTGCGCTGATCTACTGCAATGACACAAAGACTTACAGGAGCTGTCCATCTGGGAGGAGGGGTCCTGGACGCACGCGTATAGCGGGTTTTATACTGGCACCTCTCCCGGCCGCGGTGTATGTAAGGGCATGGTGGGCCGCACCTGGAGTAGGGTGGGCTGTATGTGGTGTAGGGTCCATCACGGCGGCCTCCTCCGGCTCCAGGTAGCGCAGCACAGACTCTCTGCTCCTCGGTGGGATCAGCTCCTCCTCGGGCAGCAGACGGGTCCGCGGGGCGACCGGAACCATTTGTTTTGGTGCAGCTTTTAGGGTTCAAGACAAAAAAAACAAAAACACATTCATAAGACCTGAGAAGCCGGCGCCGCCTGCAGCATCCCTGCTCAGCGACTGCACCGCCTGCAGCACCCCTGCTCAGCGACTGCACCGCCTGCAGCATCCCTGCTCAGCGACTGCACCGCCTGCAGCATCCCTGCTCAGCGACTGCACCGCCTGCAGCATCCCTGCTCAGCGACTGCACCGGAAACTACAATATTACTTATTGGATAATTTATAAATGGACGTTGGATAAATAACAGGAAACAAAATCCAATATCAGTCACATATGTAATGTCTGGAGGTTATATCAGCACTGGAGCATTATAAGAGGGGCTGATATCAGTCACATATGTAATGTCTGGGGTTATATCAGCACTGGAGCGTTATAATGGGCTGATATCAGTCACATATGTAATGTCTGGGGTTATATCAGCACTGGAGCATTATAAGAGGGGCTGATATCAGTCACATATGTAATATCTGGGGTTATATCAGCATTGGAGCATTATAAGAGGGGCTGATATCAGTCACATATGTAATGTCTGGGGTTATATCAGCACTGGAGCATTATAAGAGGGGCTGATATCAGTCACATATGTAATGTCTGGGGTTATATCAGCACTGGAGCGTTATAAGAGGGGCTGATATCAGTCACATATGTAATGTCTGGGGTTATATCAGCACTGGAGCATTATAAGAGGGGCTGATATCAGTCACATATGTAATATCTGGGGTTATATCAGCACTGGAGCATTATAAGAGGGGCTGATATCAGTCACATATGTAATGTCTGGGGTTATATCAGCACTGGAGCGTTATAAGAGGGGCTGATATCAGTCACATATGTAATGTCTGGAGGTTATATCAGCACTGGAGCATTATAAGAGGGGCTGATATCAGTCACATATGTAATGTCTGGGGTTATATCAGCACTGGAGCATTATAAGAGGGGCTGATATCAGTCACATATGTAATGTCTGGAGGTTATATCAGTACTGGAGCATTATAAGAGGGGCTGATATCAGTCACATATGTAATGTCTGGGGTTATATCAGCATTGGAGCATTATAAGAGGGGCTGATATCAGTCACATATGTAATGTCTGGGGTTATATCAGCACTGGAGCATTATAAGAGGGGCTGATATCAGTCACATATGTAATGTCTGGGGTTATATCAGCACTGGAGCATTATAAGAGGGGCTGATATCAGTCACATATGTAATGTCTGGAGGTTATATCAGTACTGGAGCATTATAAGAGGGGCTGATATCAGTCACATATGTAATGTCTGGGGTTATATCAGCATTGGAGCATTATAAGAGGGGCTGATATCAGTCACATATGTAATGTCTGGGGTTATATCAGCACTGGAGCATTATAAGAGGGGCTGATATCAGTCACATATGTAATGTCTGGGGTTATATCAGCACTGGAGCGTTATAAGAGGGGCTGATATCAGTCACATATGTAATGTCTGGGGTTATATCAGCACTGGAGCATTATAAGAGGGGCTGATATCAGTCACATATGTAATATCTGGGGTTATATCAGCACTGGAGCATTATAAGAGGGGCTGATATCAGTCACATATGTAATGTCTGGGGTTATATCAGCACTGGAGCGTTATAAGAGGGGCTGATATCAGTCACATATGTAATGTCTGGAGGTTATATCAGCACTGGAGCATTATAAGAGGGGCTGATATCAGTCACATATGTAATGTCTGGGGTTATATCAGCACTGGAGCATTATAAGAGGGGCTGATATCAGTCACATATGTAATGTCTGGAGGTTATATCAGTACTGGAGCATTATAAGAGGGGCTGATATCAGTCACATATGTAATGTCTGGGGGTTATATCAGCACTGGAGCATTATAAGAGGGGCTGATATCAGTCACATATGTAATGTCTGGGGGTTATATCAGCACTGGAGCATTATAAGAGGGGCTGATATCAGTCACATATGTAATGTCTGGGGTTATATCAGCACTGGAGCGTTATAAGAGGGGCTGATATCAGTCACATATGTAATGTCTGGGGTTATATCAGCACTGGAGCGTTATAAGAGGGGCTGATATCAGTCACATATGTAATGTCTGGGGTTATATCAGCACTGGAGCGTTATAAGAGGGGCTGATATCAGTCACATATGTAATGTCTGGGGGTTATATCAGCACTTAAAACACACAAAAAGCAATATTAAAACCGAAGGTTTGACCATGCAGGTCACAAATCACACACTGCCCAGAGCTGTATATAAAGCTCAAAAGGGCCACAGATACGTCCCTTGGGCAAGATAGACAATGGGACAACTAAATCATGTGTTGAGAGCTGGTTAACACTATCAGTGGATAGCACATAGTCATAACGACAATAGTTCCATTATGCTCAGGTCAGAGTCATAAAATAACACAGGCAAAAGGATATATATTTTTCCTTCACTGAAGGTACGAAAAATACATATAAACACCTATTGGCTGTAATCAACACACAAATTAGGCAAAAAAAACAGGGAAGATCTCACCCATTCAGATGATCTTCTGTTGCTTATCACAGCATCTCTTGCTGACAGGGCCAAAATGGGGCTTGGATTCCAGGTTGATGTAACTCACCCTAAACCCCATTGACTCCCGTCCTAACAAGGACGGTCCACAACTGAACCTATTGTTGTCCTTGTTCAAAACAGCCCCACATGCCTCCCGACGCGTTTCGTCACGTTTTAGTGACTCCTCAGGGGACCAAACATGGGTTAAAAGTATCAGGGCCAGTGATGGTGTAATGCCTGCAAGGTCCACACACACCAAATGCTGCAAACAGTTAGCCCCACTCATTCTGACCTATAAATGTATGGTCGGGGCCCACAAAGCCAATCCACAAAACTTCCGATCAGGTGCAACATTAATCACCTCACACGATCAACACTCACCACCAGCTGAAGGAGTAAGGACGCCAGGATTCCACGTGTCACAGTGTTTCCATATCGTTCAGTCTCCATTATCCAGCATGTGCACAGGACTTCCTGGTTGTGTTCACAGAAGCGAGGCTTGGAACACATCACGTGATACACACATGGTTCACCATGTGATCCACCGTGTCATCGCTTCATTCTGAGAGTGCTCACAGATTTATGAGACTCCTCTTAGAGGAGGAAAAAAATACCCTGTTGCACCTTAATGATAGCCTTAAAGAACTGATAGACTCAGCCAAAAAGTTCTCTGGTGAACCAGATTTTTCTAAAAAAGAATTGACACTACAAAATGACATAGAGAGATTCCAACATAACGTAAAAGAAAGAAAACATAAACAATTTGTTCGCGATCTACAGGATTTTAGAGAGAACAGAGCATATATTTTCCTTAATAACAAAACACTGCATACCGAGATCCCCATAGACCCCTCATCCTCTGACACCGAGGCCTCTGAGAGTGATACCAGGGGTGGGAGAGGGGGTCAGGCGCGAAAAGGGAAAGGCTCTTTCTCTAACAGAGGCAGAGGAAACCAATTTACACAGGGGCCTCGTTTTTTAGACCGCGAGTACTCACTGAGGAGCCGAACAGAGGGGAGGGGCCAATTTCCGAAATAGGCCTGCAGGTTCTTAACCTGTCCTCCCGACCTCTCAGTGATTTGGAAAAGTCTATGCTTGAACGGGGTCTCTCCTTTGTCCCCACATCCGATTTCAATTTATTTATGTGTGTCAAAGACTTGAACCTCTTCGCACGAAAACTCAAGTGGAGGAAGCATTTTTGTAGACAAGATGGTAGGACCTGTGAAGAATTAGGTATTCCACCCGACATGCTGTCGGATGTTAGGCTACTCGAATCATTAGCCATAGAAAATCCCAACACTAGGGGTGAGGGGCCCTTTACCATCTTAAAAAATAAAAGCACAAAAATGCCGCCTCCACAAAGTGAGATGTCCACAGTGGATGTTTTCGTCAATCTGGTGACAGAGGATTTGAAAAAATTGAGTCAGCAAAATCCTTTCTCCACTTATAACTGTACGGGAGAGGAAATCAGGGCCCTGCGGGGGCTTGAACAGGATCGCCACATTGTGATAAAACCCTCAGATAAGGGAGGCAATGTGGTGATCCTGGACTCTGAAAAATACCGCAGAATGTGCCTGGATCTCTTGGATGATAGAGAAGGGTATGACGTTTTGAGGGAAAATCCAACAAAGATGTTTTTGTCTGAATTAAAAATCTTGCTGGATGAGGCCTTGGCCTCTAAGGTTATTGACAAGAAAGAATATGAATTCCTGCTGCCCCAGAATCCAACTATTGCTACCTTCTATGGGCTACCGAAGGTGCACAAGGGACTAGACCCACTCAAAGGCAGACCCATAGTATCGGGAATCAATAGCATTTGCCAAAATCTGGGCAAATATTTGGACATTGTCTTGCGACCCTTTGTCACATCTTTGCAATCCTATACCAGAGATTCCACCGATTTTCTGAGGAAGATCGATGGTATATGTGTTGATGATGGGTGCATTTTGGCAAGTATTGATGTGGAGGCACTGTACTCCTCAATACCGCATGACAAGGGATTGCAGGCTGCTGAGTACTTCTTGTCCACCAGGGGTTGTCAATTCTTACAACATAATGCTTTTGTACTGAGGGCACTCAATTTTTGTCTAACTAGGAACTACTTTGTTTTCGACGGTAAATTCTTCCACCAGCGCAGGGGCACCGCGATGGGGAGCCCTTGTGCCCCCTCGTATGCAAATTTGCTCCTGGGCTGGTGGGAGGAGACAATGGTCTTTGCCGGCGAGGACGAAGTGGAGGACACCCACAGAGTGGAACTCTGGGCACGCTATATTGATGACGTATTCGTCATCTGGCGTGGCCCGGAGAGTACCCTTGAAAGCTTTGTTAACAAACTAAATGACAACCCTATTGGTTTACACTTTACCTACGAGACCAATCGCACTACCCTACCTTTCTTGGATATCTTGGTCACTAAGACAGAGGGAGGTGCCCTTAAAACGCGCACCTACAGAAAACCAACCTCTACAAACTCCCTTCTAAGATGGGAGAGCAATCACCCAGCACCCCTCAAAAGGGGAATACCTAAGGGCCAGTATCTGAGGATGCGGAGGAACTGTTCCGATGAGAGATCATTTAAACATCAAGCAGATGATCTCAGGGATAGGTTCTTGGAGAGAGGTTATCCTGAAAGAGTTTTGAAAAAGGCCTATAATGAAACTAAAACAATAAAGAGAACAGACCTCCTAGTTTCAGCCCCCGAGAAAGGTGGTGATGGACCAATCAGGTTCATCACGACCTATTCAAACGGGTCACAACAAGTAAGAAATATCTTGGAAAGATACTGGGGTATCCTCCGAATGGATAAAGACCTTGAACATAAGGTCGGTGAATATCCCCACGTCACCTACAAAAAAGGGAGGTCGATTGAGGATAGACTTGTCCACAGCCACTTCCAGGCACCCCAACAACATACTTGGCTAAAATCTAACATGAAAGGGTGCTATAGATGTGGGAAATGTGTGGCATGTCCATTCATCAACTCCTCAAAAAACTTTAACTCAAATGTCACTCAGGAGCTATTTGATATACGCCACTTCATAAACTGCCGGTCCCGGGGTATTATCTACAAGGCCACATGCGAATGTGGCCTTGAATACGTGGGAAAAACCATCAGGGAGTTTAGACGGCGTATTGGGGACCACTTGGGGGACATAGAACATAAGAGAGAGACCCCCTTAGCCCGACATGTAAATAATGTCCACGGAGGAAAGAAAAACGTCATATCATTTATTGGTATTGATAAGATTGAACAACCCCTGAGAGGTGGTGACTGGGACCGCCTGGTACTACAACGAGAGACCAGGTGGATTTTCAGGTTGGATACAGTGGCCCCCAAAGGCCTGAATGAGCAGTTAAACTATGGCTGTTACATCTGACTTCTCTCGGATTTCGCTCGGTTTGAGCATAATGACACTGTCACCTTCTGTTCTATCCCTTCTCTGCTAGAAATAATGATCCCTAGACCACTGACTTTCCAGCCTGCTAAAATATCATTGGACACAATGAGGTCATTTTATGACCCACTTTGCTACTAGCATGGTGGAAGAGTAACTTTTTACCTTCCATTTTTTCTTTGACTTGAAGCATATTAAATTACACAACTTCCGCAACACTCACCAAACCTCATATATATCTCACACAGTGCTTATCTTAATTACCTAATGGAGTTACTAAAATAATGATATACATATTGATGGTTATGACGAGCCTAACTTTGTCTCCAGCACAGACTAATGGGGACAAGGGTAAGTTTGAAATAGGCTCATGAAACATGTGATACACTTGCCCAGTGGTTTTGGATATACACAACACTGTGCGGCTGACTCTGGGCTGGATGTGCCTGCACATATGTGACAGGCTGCTTGGATTTTTCCCTATAAGCAGCCTGGACGGCCGGGGGCGTGTCCCACTGGTGTGGGCAGATCCTACACTGCTGTAATGCTCAGAATGAAGCGATGACACGGTGGATCACATGGTGAACCATGTGTGTATCACGTGATGTGTTCCAAGCCTCGCTTCTGTGAACACAACCAGGAAGTCCTGTGCACATGCTGGATAATGGAGACTGAACGATATGGAAACACTGTGACACGTGGAATCCTGGCGTCCTTACTCCTTCAGCTGGTGGTGAGTGTTGATCGTGTGAGGTGATTAATGTTGCACCTGATCGGAAGTTTTGTGGATTGGCTTTGTGGGCCCCGACCATACATTTATAGGTCAGAATGAGTGGGGCTAACTGTTTGCAGCATTTGGTGTGTGTGGACCTTGCAGGCATTACACCATCACTGGCCCTGATACTTTTAACCCATGTTTGGTCCCCTGAGGAGTCACTAAAACGTGACGAAACGCGTCGGGAGGCATGTGGGGCTGTTTTGAACAAGGACAACAATAGGTTCAGTTGTGGACCGTCCTTGTTAGGACGGGAGTCAATGGGGTTTAGGGTGAGTTACATCAACCTGGAATCCAAGCCCCATTTTGGCCCTGTCAGCAAGAGATGCTGTGATAAGCAACAGAAGATCATCTGAATGGGTGAGATCTTCCCTGTTTTTTTTGCCTAATTTGTGTGTTGATTACAGCCAATAGGTGTTTATATGTATTTTTCGTACCTTCAGTGAAGGAAAAATATATATCCTTTTGCCTGTGTTATTTTATGACTCTGACCTGAGCATAATGGAACTATTGTCGTTATGACTATGTGCTATCCACTGATAGTGTTAACCAGCTCTCAACACATGATTTAGTTGTCCCATTGTCTATCTTGCCCAAGGGACGTATCTGTGGCCCTTTTGAGCTTTATATACAGCTCTGGGCAGTGTGTGATTTGTGACCTGCATGGTCAAACCTTCGGTTTTAATATTGCTTTTTGTGTGTTTTAAGGAATAAAATAAAGGTTAAATTTTAATATTATCTCACTGGTGCTATTCCCTAACAAATTGTGAGCCCTTGTCCTGGAAGGAACACCAATCTTTGGTTCCTTTGCTTATTTGCTGGGTTATATCAGCACTGGAGCGGTATAAGAGGGGCTGATATCCGTCACATGTGTAATGTCTGGGGTTATATCAGCACTGGAGCGTTATAAGAGGGGCTGATATCAGTCACATATAAACCTCCAGATTCATTACATTGTAGACACAGCGGTTTCGCTGCTGTATCCCCGTTTCTGCTCCGGGCCCCTGCATTGCGCGTGCGGCCCCCGTTACCTGCGGAGTAGCTGGTGGTCTTAGTGATGGACTCCTGGGCTTCGGATATGGCTTTCAGGATCAGGTTCTTGTTGGCCTGTTTTGAAGGGGGAAGGGTCGGTCTAAAAATAAGACAAAAGCCTGAAATCCTTGGCTGCAGACAATGAACAAGCAGGGACTATGGAGGGTGAGGCCAGTGACCGGTCGTTACCTTCTCTCCGGCCGGGAGGGCACAGAGACGCTGCTCAGTAACCCGGCTGCCCGGGACAGGTTCTCCTCCTCCTCCTCTTCTTCGTCGTCGTCCTCCTCCTCTTCCGCAGCCAATCTTTTCACTTTCACCACAGAACTGGCCACTGGGATCTTCCTCTTACGGGAACTGTCCCCCTAAACCAGACGGGGGGGGGGGTATTAGGGGGATGAGACCGTTCAGTGACTCCGCATTTCTCCTTTCGAGTCTGAGAAGTGACCTGCACCTACCTCCCGCACAGACACCATGGTGGACAAGTACGCCTCCTCCGCGGGGCCCACGTCCTGGGGGTCATACATCCTTGTGGCACTCAGCAATCTGCTGACCTGAGGGTCCTTTGGTCTTGCGGGTTGGGGTCTATATGTGGCGTTGTGCTCTGTAACCTGGTAAAGGCTCTGACCGCTCCCGGGGGGTCTGTACAGCGGAGCCGCCGGCCGCTGGGGTCTGGTACTGACCGCTGCGGCCGATCTCTTCCTGGAGTACAGCAAATTGTCGGGGCCGTAGCTCAAGTCGTCAATGAATGGATCGTCTGAGTCCAGTTTAATGTCAATGATGGCATCAGACGGGGAGAATTCATACATGGGCTTCACTGCGGAGGTGAGACGGGCAGCCGTGACCGCATCAGCGGAGACCCTGGAATATAAAGGACGCAGCGCATGAGAGCAGCAGGGACCGCATGATCCGGCACCTCTGGCCAGCCGCCGTACCTGACGCTCGGAGGCCGCGAGTCGCTGTGCAGGCGCTCCTGGCGAGCTGGAGGCGCTTCCCTCGCAGGCTCCTCTCTGCTCGGCGGCACACTCTTCAGGGGCGGCATGCTGCTGTTGAAGATGATGGCCTCCGAGGCTTTCAGGCTATTCGTTTCTGGACATAGAATGGGTAAAAAAAAACATTAAAGGAAATCTCAGCACATCATCACTCCCCCCCCCCCCCCCCAAAAAAAAGGCACAGACCTGGAGTGACGGAGCGCAGCTTGTCCAGAACGCCCTGCAGCCTAGAAAACAGAAAGTGCCACATAGCGACGGAAAACCAGCTGTGAGGTCCATTTCTGGACGGAGCGAATAACCAGGAGAGGAATACAATTGTGCCAAACCCTCAGCTGTGAGAAATATAAAGTCTGCACACCAATCACTGACTGTGGGGATCCCCCAGGATGGAGCATTGCAGCCGCTGCGATCTCAGGATCGGGGAAAGTCAGACGCCCGGGAATTGATGGATGAATGGAGCGCCGCAGGGGGACAGAGCGCCGCAGGGGGACAGAGCGCCGCAGGGGGACAGAGCGCCGCAGGGGGACAGAGCGCCGCAGGGGGACAGAGCGCCGCAGGGGGACAGAGCGCCGTGGATTTCATTGTCAGCTCATTATACATGAGTATATGTGTAAGGAAGGGCTGGAGTCTTCCTAGTGAGCGCACTGGCTGGCATGAGCACTGGTTTCCACCACCCTGCCGCCGGCGGAGCCCCTGGAGCCGGATATGCGGTTACCAGGTGGTGAATCTGGCCGTGTTGTTCCCCAGGAAGAGCGACAAGTCGTCTGTCATCTGGTCCTGACTCTTCTTGTTCGCCACCATCACCATGATGTAATCGGGGAGCTCCTCGTCTGAAGAAGGAGATAACGGGGGAGGGGAGTGCGGGGGTCAGGCCATGTCTACAGCCGAAGATTAAACATTCATATTTAAGGGTCTTACCGACGTACGCACCGAGCTCCTGCAGCTTCCCCTTAATGGCCGTCTACGAACAAAACCAACAATTGTTACAAGAAGCAGGACCCATCTCCCCCCACCATGCACAGACGTCCCCCCACAATGCACAGACGCCCCCTCACCACCAGCGCACACCCCACAATGCACAGACGCCCCCTCACCACCAGCGCACACCCCACAATGCACAGACGTCCCCTCACCACCAGCGCACACCCCACAATGCACAGACGTTACCTCCCACAATGCACAGACGTCCCCTCACCACCAGCGCACACCCCACAATGCACAGACGCCCCCTCACCACCAGTGCACACCCCACAATGCACAGACGTTACCCCCCACAATGCACAGACGCCCCCTCACCACCAGTGCACACCCCACAATGCACAGACGCCCCCTCACCACCAGCGCACACCCCACAATGCACAGACGCCCCCTCACCACCAGCGCACACCCCACAATGCACAGACGCCCCCTCACCACCAGTGCACACCCCACAATGCACAGACGCCCCCTCACCACCAGCGCACACCTGTGATACCAATGTGATATGACTGAAAGAATGTGTGATTAGATAGGAATCATAATCAAAAGATAGGAGTGATCCCAGATATTATTTGACCTATCAATAATTCAGTATCAAAGAGATGTCCTTTGGATAACCAATTTCACTATGATGACCAAAGAATACATGTCAAACAGGTTTTGAAGCAGTTTCAAGATAATGAGGAAGTCACATTTACAGTTCCACTTACCGGAAACTTGTGGTTGGCTTAAAGACAGGTTTAAGGAAGCTTGCATATGAAACTTACGGCTCATTGCAATATTTCACTAACACTATGGTCAACTGTGGTCGGTCAGTTGTCAACTGGCAGCATGTACAAGTAAATGTGCAGGAAGCTGCTGGTGCCCACAGCAGTCTGTGGTCAAGTTACATGAACATGACTCAGCTGTCACATGCTGGTGACCATTTAAACACAACCTACAAAGTTTTCCTATAAAAATACACCGGACTCGCTTAAAGTTAAGGGAAACCTTCCAGGACATTGAAGTGTACGCACTGCTCCTGTGATGCAAGATGATGCCATGTTGTTTCCTTTATCATTAAATCGAGTTCCCTCCGATGAGAAAGGCGTGCTACAACATAACGGTAATGTTGATGCATATTTCTGTTATTGTATAAGATTCTATGACTATAGTTCTAAATCCCTATGTACCATTAACTATTCATGTGCTATTAAAATAAATAGTATCTTGCTATAAAGAATATTAGTATTCGTGCCTGATTAGGATATCAGTGAGCGCTTCGTAAGTACGGGCTTTCAGCCCCTTTTTAGTAGAATTTAGCAATTTTAGTAGAATTTAGCAAGACAACACCCCACAATGCACAGACGTTACCCCCCACAATGCACAGACGTCCCCCTCACCACCAGCGCACACCCCACAATGCACAGACGTCCCCCTCACCACCAGCGCACACCCCACAATGCACAGACGTCCCCTCTCCACCAGCGCACACCCCACAATGCACAGACGCCCCCTCTCCACCAGCGCACACCCCACAATGCACAGACGCCCCCTTACCACCAGCGCACACCCCACAATGCACAGACGTCCCCTCACCACCAGCACACACCCCACAATGCACAGACGCCCCCTCACCACTAGCGCACACCCCACAATGCAGACGCCCCCTCACCACTAGCGCACACCCCACAATGCACAGACGCCCCCTCACCACCAGCGCACACCCCACAATGCACAGACGCCCCCTCACCACCAGCGCACACCCCACAATGCACAGACGCCCTCTCACCACCAGCGCACACCCCACAATGCACAGACGCCCCCTCACCACCAGCGCACACCCCACAATGACAATGCACAGACGCCCCCTCACCACCAGCGCACACCACACAATGAACAGACGCCCCCCTCACCACCAACGCACACCCCACAATGCACAGATGCCCCCTCACCACCAGCGCACACCCCACAATGCACAGACGCCCCCTCACCACCAGCGCACACCCCACAATGCACAGACGTTACCCCCCACAATGCACAGACGTCCCCCTCACCACCAGCGCACACCCCACAATGCACAGACGCCCCCTCACCACCAGCGCACACCCCACAATGCACAGACGTTACCCCCCACAATGCACAGACGTCCCCCTCACCACCAGCGCACACCCCACAATGCACAGACGTCCCCTCACCACCAGCGCACACCCCACAATGCACAGACGCCCCCTCACCACCAGTGCACACCCCACAATGCACAGACGCCCCCTCACCACCAGTGCACATCCCACAATGCACAGACGCCCCCTCACCACCAGCGCACACCCCACAATGCACAGACGCCCCCTCACCACCAGCGCACACCCCACAATGCACAGACGCCCCCTCACCACCAGCGCACACCCCACAATGCACAGACGCCCCCTCACCACCAGCGCACACCCCACAATGCACAGACGCCCCCTCACCACCAGCGCACACCCCACAATGCACAGACGTTACCCCCCACAATGCACAGACGTCCCCCTCACCACCAGCGCACACCCCACAATGCACAGACGCCCCCTCACCACCAGCGCACACCCCACAATGCACAGACGTTACCCCCCACAATGCACAGACGTCCCCTCACCACCAGCGCACACCCCACAATGCACAGACGTCCCCTCTCCACCAGCGCACACCCCACAATGCACAGACGTCCCCTCTCCACCAGCGCACACCCCACAATGCAGACGCCCCCTCACCACCAGCGCACACCCCACAATGCACAGACGCCCCCTCACCACCAGCGCACACCCCACAATGCACAGACGCCCCCTCACCACCAGCGCACACCCCACAATGCACAGACGCCCCCTCACCACCAGCGCACACCCCACAATGCACAGACGCCCCCTCACCACCAGCGCACACCCCACAATGCACAGACGCCCCCTCACCACCAGCGCACACCCCACAATGCACAGACGCCCCCTCACCACCAGCGCACACCCCACAATGCACAGACGCCCCCTCACCACCAGCGCACACCCCACAATGCACAGACGCCCCCTCACCACCAGCGCACACCCCACAATGCACAGACGCCCCCTCACCACCAGCGCACACCCCACAATGCACAGACGCCCCCTCACCACCAGCGCACACCCCACAATGCACAGACGCCCCCTCACCACCAGCGCACACCCCACAATGCAAAGACGCCCCCTCACCACCAGCGCACACCCCACAATGCACAGACGCCCCCTCACCACCAGCGCACACCCCACAATGCACAGACGCCCCCTCACCACCAGCGCACACCCCACAATGCACAGACGTCCCCTCACCACCAGCGCACACCCCACAATGCACAGACGTCCCCTCACCACCAGCGCACACCCCACAATGAACAGACGCCCCCTCACCACCAGCGCACACCCCACAATGAACAGACGCCCCCTCACCACCAACGCACACCCCACAATGCACAGACGCCCCCTCACCACCAGCGCACACCCCACAATGCACAGACGCCCCCTCACCACTAGCGCACACCCCACAATGCACAGACGCCCCCTCACCACCAGCGCACACCCCACAATGCACAGACGTCCCCTCTCCACCAGCGCACACCCCACAATGCACAGACGCCCCCTCTCCACCAGCGCACACCCCACAATGCACAGACGCCCCCTTACCACCAGCGCACACCCCACAATGCACAGACGCCCCCTCACCACCAGCACACACCCCACAATGCACAGACGCCCCCTCACCACTAGCGCACACCCCACAATGCAGACGCCCCCTCACCACTAGCGCACACCCCACAATGCACAGACGCCCCCTCACCACCAGCGCACACCCCACAATGCACAGACGCCCCCTCACCACCAGCGCACACCCCACAATGCACAGACGCCCCCTCACAATGCACAGACGCCCTCTCACCACCAGCGCACACCCCACAATGAACAGACGCCCCCCTCACCACCAACGCACACCCCACAATGCACAGATGCCCCCTCACCACCAGCGCACACCCCACAATGCACAGACGCCCCCTCACCACCAGCGCACACCCCACAATGCACAGACGTTACCCCCCACAATGCACAGACGTCCCCCTCACCACCAGCGCACACCCCACAATGCACAGACGCCCCCTCACCACCAGCGCACACCCCACAAAATGCACAGACGTTACCCCCCACAATGCACAGACGTCCCCCTCACCACCAGCGCACACCCCACAATGCACAGACGTCCCCTCACCACCAGCGCACACCCCACAATGCACAGACGCCCCCTCACCACCAGTGCACATCCCACAATGCACAGACGCCCCCTCACCACCAGCGCACACCCCACAATGCACAGACGCCCCCTCACCACCAGCGCACACCCCACAATGCACAGACGCCCCCTCACCACCAGCGCACACCCCACAATGCACAGACGTTACCCCCCACAATGCACAGACGTCCCCCTCACCACCAGCGCACACCCCACAATGCACAGACGTCCCCTCACCACCAGCGCACACCCCACAATGCACAGACGCCCCCTCACCACCAGCGCACACCCCACAATGCACAGACGCCCCCTCACCACCAGCGCACACCCCACAATGCACAGACGCCCCCTCACCACCAGCGCACACCCCACAATGCACAGACGCCCCCTCACCACCAGCGCACACCCCACAATGCACAGACGCCCCCTCACCACCAGCGCACACCCCACAATGCACAGACGCCCCCTCACCACCAGCGCACACCCCACAATGCACAGACGCCCCCTCACCACCAGCGCACACCCCACAATGCACAGACGCCCCCTCACCACCAGCGCACACCCCACAATGGACAGACGCCCCCTCACCACCAGCGCACACCCCACAATGCACAGACGCCCCCTCACCACCAGCGCACACCCCACAATGCACAGACGCCCCCTCACCACCAGCGCACACCCCACAATGCACAGACGCCCCCTCACCACCAGCGCACACCCCACAATGCACAGACGCCCCCTCACCACCAGCGCACACCCCACAATGCACAGACGCCCCCTCACCACCAGCGCACACCCCACAATGCACAGACGCCCCCTCACCACCAGCGCACACCCCACAATGCACAGACGCCCCCTCACCACCAGCGCACACCCCACAATGCACAGACGCCCCCTCACCACCAGCGCACACCCCACAATGCACAGACGTCCCCTCACCACCAGCGCACACCCCACAATGCACAGACGCCCCCTCACCACCAGCGCACACCCCACAATGAACAGACGCCCCCTCACCACCAACGCACACCCCACAATGCACAGACGCCCCCTCACCACCAGCGCACACCCCACAATGCACAGACGTCCCCTCTCCACCAGCGCACACCCCACAATACGCAGACGCCCCCCCCCCCCCAACAGCGCACACCCCACAATACGCAGACGTCCCCCCACCATGGTCCCCCCAATACATACACACGTCCCCCTCCCCCAGCGCACACCCCACAATGCACAGACATTACCCCCCACAATGCACAGACGTACCCCTCACCACCAGCGCACACCCCACAATGCACAGACATTACCCCTCACCACCAGCGCACACCCCACAATGCACAGACGTCCCCTCACCACCAGCGCACACCCCACAATGCACAGACGTCCCCTCTCCACCAGCGCACACCCCACAATGCACAGACGTCCCCTCTCCACCAGCGCACACCCCACAATGCAGACGCCCCCTCACCACCAGCGCACACCCCACAATGCACAGACGTCCCCTCTCCACCAGCGCACACCCCACAATGCAGACGCCCCCTCACCACCAGCGCACACCCCACAATGCACAGACGCCCCCTCACCACCAGCGCACACCCCACAATGCACAGACGCCCCCTCACCACCAGCGCACACCCCACAATGCACAGACGCCCCCTCACCACCAGCGCACACCCCACAATGCACAGACGCCCCCTCACCACCAGCGCACACCCCACAATGCACAGACGCCCCCTCACCACCAGCGCAC
Organism: Anomaloglossus baeobatrachus; assembly: GCF_048569485.1. Lineage (NCBI taxonomy): Eukaryota > Metazoa > Chordata > Amphibia > Anura > Aromobatidae > Anomaloglossus > Anomaloglossus baeobatrachus. The sequence continues at coordinate 8,901,695 of NC_134364.1, read as the reverse complement.
ACCCCACAATGCACAGACGCCCCCTCACCACCAGCGCACACCCCACAATGCACAGACGCCCCCTCACCACCAGCGCACACCCCACAATGCACAGACGCCCCCTCACCACCAGCGCACACCCCACAATGCACAGACGCCCCCTCACCACCAGCGCACACCCCACAATGCACAGACGTCCCCTCACCACCAGCGCACACCCCACAATGCACAGACGCCCCCTCACCACCAGCGCACACCCCACAATGCACAGACGCCCCCTCACCACCAGCGCACACCCCACAATGAACAGACGCCCCCTCACCACCAGCGCACACCCCACAATGAACAGACGCCCCCTCACCACCAACGCACACCCCACAATGCACAGACGCCCCCTCACCACCAGCGCACACCCCACAATGCACAGACGCCCCCTCTCCACCAGCGCACACCCCACAATGCACAGACGTTACCCCCCACAATGCACAGACGTCCCCTCACCACCAGCGCACACCCCACAATGCACAGATGCCCCCTCACCACCAGCGCACACCCCACAATGCACAGACGCCCCCTCACCACCAGCGCACACCCCACAATGCACAGACGTCCCCTCACCACTAGCGCACACCCCACAATGCACAGACGCCCCCTCACCACCAGCGCACACCCCACAATGCACAGACGCCCCCTCACCACCAGCGCACACCCCACAATGCACAGACGTCCCCTCACCACTAGCGCACACCCCACAATGCACAGACGCCCCCTCACCACCAGCGCACATCCCACAATGCACAGACGTCCCCTCACCACCAGCGCACACCCCACAATGCACAGACGTCCCCTCACCACCAGCGCACACCCCACAATGCACAGACGTCCCCTCACCACCAGCGCACACCCCACAATGCACAGACGTCCCCTCACCACCAGCGCACACCCCACAATGCACAGACGTCCCCTCACCACCAGCGCACACCCCACAATGCACAGACGTCCCCTCACCACCAGCGCACACCCCACAATACGCAGACGCCCCCTCACCACCAGCGCACACCCCACAATGCACAGACGTCCCCTCACCACTAGCGCACACCCCACAATGCACAGACGCCCCCTCACCACTAGCGCACACCCCACAATGCACAGACGCCCCCTCACCACCAGCGCACACCCCACAATGAACAGACGCCCCCTCACCACCAGCGCACACCCCACAATGCAGACGCCCCCTCACCACCAGCGCACACCCCACAATGCACAGACGCCCCCTCACCACCAGCGCACACCCCACAATGCACAGACGTCCCCTCTCCACCAGCGCACACCCCACAATGCACAGACGTCCCCTCACCACTAGCGCACACCCCACAATGCACAGACGCCCCCTCACCACTAGCGCACACCCCACAATGCACAGACGCCCCCTCACCACCAGCGCACACCCCACAATGAACAGACGCCCCCTCACCACCAGCGCACACCCCACAATGCAGACGCCCCCTCACCACCAGCGCACACCCCACAATGCACAGACGCCCCCTCACCACCAGCGCACACCCCACAATGCAGACGTCCCCTCTCCACCAGCGCACACCCCACAATGCAGACGCCCCCTCACCACCAGCGCACACCCCACAATGCAGACGCCCCCCCCCCCACCAGCGCACACCCCACAATGCACAGACGCCCCCCCCCCCACCAGCGCACACCCCACAATGCACAGACGCCCCCTCACCACCAGCGCACACCCCACAATGCACAGACGCCCCCTCACCACCAGCGCACACCCCACAATGCACAGACGCCCCCTCACCACCAGCGCACACCCCACAATGCACAGACGCCCCCTCACCACCAGCGCACACCCCACAATGCACAGACGCCCCCTCACCACCAGCGCACACCCCACAATGCACAGACGCCCCCTCACCACCAGCGCACACCCCACAATGCACAGACGCCCCCTCACCACCAGCGCACACCCCACAATGCACAGACGCCCCCTCACCACCAGCGCACACCCCACAATGCACAGACGCCCCCTCACCACCAGCGCACACCCCACAATGCACAGACGCCCCCTCACCACCAGCGCACACCCCACAATGCACAGACGCCCCCTCACCACCAGCGCACACCCCACAATGCACAGACGTCCCCTCTCCACCAGCGCACACCCCACAATGCACAGACGCCCCCTCACCACCAGCGCACACCCCACAATGCACAGACGCCCCCTCACCACCAGCGCACACCCCACAATGCACAGACGCCCCCTCACCACCAGCGCACACCCCACAATGCACAGACGCCACCTCACCACCAGCGCACACCCCACAATGCACAGACGCCCCCTCACCACCAGCGCACACCCCACAATGCACAGACGTCCCCTCACCACTAGCGCACACCCCACAATGCACAGACGTCCCCTCACCACCAGCGCACACCCCACAATGCACAGACGCCCCCTCACCACCAGCGCACACCCCACAATGCACAGACGCCCCCTCACCACCAGCGCACACCCCACAATGCACAGACGCCCCCTCACCACCAGCGCACACCCCACAATGCACAGACGCCCCCTCACCACCAGCGCACACCCCACAATGCACAGACGCCACCTCACCACCAGCGCACACCCCACAATGCACAGACGCCCCCTCACCACCAGCGCACACCCCACAATGCACAGACGTCCCCTCACCACTAGCGCACACCCCACAATGCACAGACGTCCCCTCACCACCAGCGCACACCCCACAATGCACAGACGCCCCCTCACCACCAGCGCACACCCCACAATGCACAGACGCCACCTCACCACCAGCGCACACCCCACAATGCACAGACGCCCCCTCACCACCAGCGCACACCCCACAATGCACAGACGTCCCCTCACCACTAGCGCACACCCCACAATGCACAGACGTCCCCTCACCACCAGCGCACACCCCACAATGCACAGACGCCCCCTCACCACCAGCGCACACCCCACAATGCACAGACGCCCCCTCACCACCAGCGCACACCCCACAATGCACAGACGCCCCCTCACCACCAGCGCACACCCCACAATGCACAGACGCCACCTCACCACCAGCGCACACCCCACAATGCACAGACGCCCCCTCACCACCAGCGCACACCCCACAATGCACAGACGTCCCCTCACCACTAGCGCACACCCCACAATGCACAGACGTCCCCTCTCCACCAGCGCACACCCCACAATGCACAGACGCCCCCTCACCACCAGCGCACACCCCACAATGCACAGACGCCCCCTCACCACCAGCGCACACCCCACAATGCACAGACGCCCCCTCACCACCAGCGCACACCCCACAATGCACAGACGCCACCTCACCACCAGCGCACACCCCACAATGCACAGACGCCCCCTCACCACCAGCGCACACCCCACAATGCACAGACGTCCCCTCACCACTAGCGCACACCCCACAATGCACAGACGTCCCCTCACCACCAGCGCACACCCCACAATGCACAGACGCCCCCTCACCACCAGCGCACACCCCACAATGCACAGACGCCCCCTCACCACCAGCGCACACCCCACAATGCACAGACGCCACCTCACCACCAGCGCACACCCCACAATGCACAGACGCCCCCTCACCACCAGCGCACACCCCACAATGCACAGACGTCCCCTCACCACCAGCGCACACCCCACAATGCACAGACGCCCCCTCACCACCAGCGCACACCCCACAATGCACAGACGCCCCCTCACCACCAGCGCACACCCCACAATGCACAGACGCCCCCTCACCACCAGCGCACACCCCCACAATGCACAGACGTTACCCCCCACAATGCACAGACGTCCCCCTCACCACCAGCGCACACCCCACAATGCACAAACGCCCCCTCACCACCAGCGTACACCCCACAATGCACAGACGTCCCCTCACCACCAGTGCACATCCCACAATGCACAGACGCCCCCCCCCACCCCAACAGCGCACACCCCACAATGCACAGACGTCCCCTCACCACCAGCGCACACCCCACAATGCACAGACGTCCCCTCACCACCAGCGCACACCCCACAATGCACAGACGTCCCCTCACCACCAGCGCACACCCCACAATGCACAGACGCCCCCTCACCACCAGCGCACACCCCACAATGCACAGACGCCCCCTCACCACCAGCGCACACCCCACAATGCACAGACGCCCCCTCACCACCAGCGCACACCCCACAATGCAGACGCCCCCTCACCACCAGCGCACACCCCACAATGCACAGACGTTACCCCCCACAATGCACAGACGTCCCCCTCACCACCAGCGCACACCCCACAATGCACAAACGCTCCCTCACCACCAGCGTACACCCCACAATGCACAGACGTCCCCTCACCACCAGTGCACATCCCACAATGCACAGACGCCCCCCCCCACCCCACCAGCGCACATCCCACAATGCACAGACGCCCCCCCCCACCCCACCAGCGCACACCCCACAATGCACAGACGCCCCCTCACCACCAGCGCACACCCCACAATGCACAGACGTCCCCTCACCACCAGCGCACACCCCACAATGCAGACGCCCCCTCACCACCAGCGCACATCCCACAATGCACAGACGCCCCCTCACCACCAGCGCACACCCCACAATGCACAGACGCCCCCTCACCACCAGTGCACATCCCACAATGCACAGATGCCCCCTCACCACCAGTGCACACCCCACAATGCACAGACGCCCCCTCACCACCAGCGCACACCCCACAATGCACAGACGCCCCCTCACCACCAGCGCACATCCCACAATGCACAGACGCCCCCCCCCCAACAGCGCACATCCCACAATGCACAGACGCCCCCCCCCCAACAGCGCACATCCCACAATGCACAGACGCCCCCTCACCACCAGTGCACACCCCACAATGCACAGACGCCCCCCCCCCAACAGCGCACACCCCACAATGCAGACGCCCCCTCTCCACCAGCGCACACCCCACAATGCACAGACGCCCCCCCCCCCAACAGCGCACACCCCACAATGCACAGACGCCCCCCCCCCCCAACAGCGCACACCCCACAATGCACAGACGCCCCCCCCCCCCAACAGCGCACACCCCACAATGCACAGACGCCCCCCCCCCCAACAGCGCACACCCCACAATGCACAGACGCCCCCCCCCCCAACAGCGCACACCCCACAATGCACAGACGCCCCCCCCCAACAGCGCACACCCCACAATGCACAGACGCCCCCCCCCCCAACAGCGCACACCCCACAATGCACAGACGCCCCCCCCCAACAGCGCACACCCCACAATGCACAGACGCCCCCCCCCCCAACAGCGCACACCCCACAATGCACAGACGCCCCCCCCCCCCACAGCGCACACCCCACAATGCACAGACGCCCCCCCCCCCCCCCAACAGCGCACACCCCACAATGCACAGACGCCCCCCCCCAACAGCGCACACCCCACAATGCACAGACGCCCCCCCAACAGCGCACACCCCACAATACGCAGACGTCCCCCCCACCATGGTCCCCCCAATACATACACACGTCCCCCTCCCCCAGCGCACACCCCCTGTGCACACAGTTGCGGTTACAGACCCGGATTTTACGGCTGATCTCCGTCCCGATCTCCATGGCGCCGGGGAGGGCAGGAGGCTCCGTACAGCGGCCAGTGATCAGCTACTAACGAGCAGCAGCGCGACGCCCGGCGGAGCGGAGGACGAACTGCAGCCTGGAACCCAGTGCAGCCCCGCCCAACAGCGGTTTGTCACGTAAAGCCCCGCCCACCTACTGCCAATCATTTACAGCCCCGCCCCTCACAGCATAAATGACTTCTTGCTGTCAGTGGATGAGAACTAGATCTGATCTACAAAGGATGGAAAAAGACCCAGGTCCATCTGAAGCCACCCTCTGCCCATCTAATGCCCGGTCCATCTGATGCCAGGTCCATCTAATGCCACCCTCTGCCCATCTAATGCCCGGTCCATCTGATGCCACCCTCTGTCCATCTGATGCCAGGTCCATCTGATGCCACCCTCTGCCCATCTAATGCCCGGTCCATCTAATGCCCCCCTCTGCCCATCTAATGCCCGGTCCATCTGATGCCAGGTCCATCTGATGCCACCCTCTGCCCATCTAATGCCCGGTCCATCTGATGCCAGGTCCATCTGATGCCACCCTCTGCCCATCTAATGCCCGGTCCATCTGATGCCACCCTCTGTCCATCTAATGCCACCCTCTGTCCATCTGATGCCCGGTCCATCTAATGCCAGGTCCATCTGATGCCACCCTCTGCCCATCTAATGCCCGGTCCATCTAATGCCAGGTCCATCTGATGCCACCCTCTGTCCATCTAATGCCAGGTCCATCTAATGCCCGGTCCATCTAAAGCCACCCTCTGCCATCTAATGCCAGGTCCATCTAATGCCACCCTGTGTCCATCTAATGCCAGGTCCATCTGATGCCACCCTCTGTCCATCTGATGCCAGGTCCATCTAATGCCACCCTCTGTCCATCTAATGCCAGGTCCATCTGATGCCACCCTCTGTCCATCCGATGCCAGGTCCATCTAATGCCACCCTCTGTCCATCTAATGCCAGGTCCATCTAATGCCACCCTCTGCCATCTAATACCAGGTCCATCTAATGCCACCCTCTGCCATCTAATGATGCCAGGTCCATAATGCCACCCTCTGCCATCTAATACCAGGTCCATCTAATGCCACCCTCTGCCATCTAATACCAGGTCCATCTAATACCAGGTCCATCTAATGCCAGGTCTATCTAATGCCAGGTCCATCTAATGCCACCCTCTGCCATCTAATACCAGGTCCATCTAATGCCAGGTCTATCTAATGCCAGGGCTATCTAATGCCAGGTCTGGCTGATGCCAGGTCCATCTAATGCCAGGTCCATCTAATGCCAGGTCTGTCTGATGCCAGGTCCATCTAATGCCAGGTCTGTCTGATGCCAGGTCCATCTAATGCCAGGTCTGGCTGATGCCAGGTCCATCTAATGCCAGGTCCATCTAATGCCAGGTCCATCTAATGCCAGGTCCATCTAATGCCAGGTCTATCTAATGCCAGGTCCATCTAATGCCAGGTCCATCTAATGCCAGGTCCATCTAATGCCAGGTCTGTCTGATGCCAGGTCCATCTAATGCCAGGTCCATCTAATGCCAGGTCCATCTAATGCCAGGTCTATCTAATGCCAGGTCCGTCTGATGCCAGGTCCATCTAATGCCAGGTCTATCTAATGCCAGGTCCATCTAATGCCAGGTCTATCTAATGCCAGGTCTGTCTGATGCCAGGTCCATCTAATGCCAGGTCCATCTAATGCCAGGTCTATCTAATGCCAGGTCCATCTAATGCCAGGTCTGTCTGATGCCACCCTCTGTCCATCTAGTACTAATCTAGTCCTTACCTAATTCTGTCCGTCCTGATCTAGTCCTGCCCAGCAGCCGCTGCCTCCCTGGGCATAATCCTCAGTCACTTGCACAATCTGAACCCCTGACACAGTCACAGCCGAGGACATGATACAAAGTCACAATAGTGTGGCCCGTCCATATGAGCGTCCTCAGCCCCAGCACTCCCCCCACCCCAGGTACTGGTCCATATGAGTGTCCTCAGCCCCAGCACTCCCCCCACCCCAGGTACTGGTCCATATGAGTGTCCTCAGCCCCAGCACTCTCCCCACCCCAGGTACTGGTCCATATGAGTGTCCTCAGCCCCAGCACTCCCCCCACCCCAGGTACTGGTCCATATGAGTGTCCTCAGCCCCAGCACTCCCCCCACCCCAGGTACTGGTCCATATGAGCGTCCTCAGCCCCAGCACTCCCCCCACCCCAGGTACTGGTCCGTATGAGCGTCCTCAGCCCCAGCCATGCCAGGTCCATCTAATGCCAGGTCCATCTAATGCCAGGTCTATCTAATGCCAGGTCCATCTAATGCCAGGTCCATCTGATGCCACCCTCTGCCCATCTAATGCCCGGTCCATCTGATGCCAGGTCCATCTGATGCCACCCTCTGCCCATCTAATGCCCGGTCCATCTGATGCCAGGTCCATCTGATGCCACCCTCTGCCATCTAATGCCCGGTCCATCTGATGCCAGGTCCATCTGATGCCACCCTCTGCCCATCTAATGCCTGGTCCATCTGATGCCACCCTCTGTCCATCTAATGCCACCCTCTGTCCATCTGATGCCCGGTCCATCTAATGCCAGGTCCATCTGATGCCACCCTCTGCCCATCTAATGCCCGGTCCATCTAATGCCAGGTCCATCTGATGCCACCCTCTGTCCATCTAATGCCAGGTCCATCTAATGCCCGGTCCATCTAAAGCCACCCTCTGCCATCTAATGCCAGGTCCATCTAATGCCACCCTGTGTCCATCTAATGCCAGGTCCATCTGATGCCACCCTCTGTCCATCTGATGCCAGGTCCATCTAATGCCACCCTCTGTCCATCTAATGCCAGGTCCATCTGATGCCACCCTCTGTCCATCCGATGCCAGGTCCATCTAATGCCACCCTCTGTCCATCTAATGCCAGGTCCATCTAATGCCACCCTCTGCCATCTAATACCAGGTCCATCTAATGCCACCCTCTGCCATCTAATGCCAGGTCCATCTAATGCCACCCTCTGCCATCTAATACCAGGTCCATCTAATGCCACCCTCTGCCATCTAATACCAGGTCCATCTAATGCCAGGTCCGTCTGATGCCAGGTCCATCTAATGCCAGGTCTGTCTGATGCCAGGTCCATCTAATGCCACCCTCTGCCATCTAATACCAGGTCCATCTAATGCCAGGTCTATCTAATGCCAGGTCTATCTAATGCCTGGTCCGTCTGATGCCAGGTCCATCTAATGCCAGGTCTATCTAATGCCAGGTCCATCTGATGCCAGGTCCATCTAATGCCACCCTCTGCCATCTAATACCAGGTCCATCTAATGCCAGGTCTATCTAATGCCAGGTCTATCTAATGCCTGGTCCGTCTGATGCCAGGTCCATCTAATGCCAGGTCCATCTAATGCCAGGTCTATCTAATGCCAGGTCCATCTAATGCCACCCTCTGCCATCTAATACCAGGTCCATCTAATGCCAGGGCTATCTAATGCCAGGGCTATCTAATGCCAGGTCTGGCTGATGCCAGGTCCATCTAATGCCAGGTCTGTCTGATGCCAGGTCCATCTAATGCCAGGTCTGTCTGATGCCAGGTCCATCTAATGCCAGGTCCATCTAATGCCAGGTCTATCTAATGCCAGGTCCATCTAATGCCAGGTCCATCTAATGCCAGGTCCATCTAATGCCAGGTCTGTCTGATGCCAGGTCCATCTAATGCCAGGTCTATCTAATGCCAGGTCCATCTAATGCCAGGTCTATCTAATGCCAGGTCTGTCTGATGCCAGGTCCATCTAATGCCAGGTCTGTCTGATGCCAGGTCCATCTAATGCCAGGTCTATCTAATGCCAGGTCCATCTAATGCCAGGTCCATCTAATGCCAGGTCTATCTAATGCCAGGTCCATCTAATGCCAGGTCTGTCTGATGCCACCCTCTGTCCATCTAGTACTAATCTAGTCCTTACCTAATTCTGTCCGTCCTGATCTAGTCCTGCCAGCAGCCGCTGCCTCCCTGGGCATAATCCTCAGTCACTTGCACAATCTGAACCCCTGACCCAGTCACAGCCGAGGACATGATACAAAGTCACAATAGTGTGGCCCGTCCATATGAGCGTCCTCAGCCCCAGCACTCCCCCCACCCCAGGTACTGGTCCATATGAGTGTCCTCAGCCCCAGCACTCCCCCCACCCCAGGTACTGGTCCATATGAGTGTCCTCAGCCCCAGCACTCTCCCCACCCCAGGTACTGGTCCATATGAGTGTCCTCAGCCCCAGCACTCCCCCCACCCCAGGTACTGGTCCATATGAGTGTCCTCAGCCCCAGCACTCCCCCCACCCCAGGTACTGGTCCATATGAGCGTCCTCAGCCCCAGCACTCCCCCCACCCCAGGTACTGGTCCGTATGAGCGTCCTCAGCCCCAGCCATGCCAGGTCCATCTAATGCCAGGTCCATCTAATGCCAGGTCTATCTAATGCCAGGTCCATCTAATGCCAGGTCCATCTGATGCCACCCTCTGCCCATCTAATGCCCGGTCCATCTGATGCCAGGTCCATCTGATGCCACCCTCTGCCCATCTAATGCCCGGTCCATCTGATGCCAGGTCCATCTGATGCCACCCTCTGCCATCTAATGCCCGGTCCATCTGATGCCAGGTCCATCTGATGCCACCCTCTGCCCATCTAATGCCTGGTCCATCTGATGCCACCCTCTGTCCATCTAATGCCACCCTCTGTCCATCTGATGCCCGGTCCATCTAATGCCAGGTCCATCTGATGCCACCCTCTGCCCATCTAATGCCCGGTCCATCTAATGCCAGGTCCATCTGATGCCACCCTCTGTCCATCTAATGCCAGGTCCATCTAATGCCCGGTCCATCTAAAGCCACCCTCTGCCATCTAATGCCAGGTCCATCTAATGCCACCCTGTGTCCATCTAATGCCAGGTCCATCTGATGCCACCCTCTGTCCATCTGATGCCAGGTCCATCTAATGCCACCCTCTGTCCATCTAATGCCAGGTCCATCTGATGCCACCCTCTGTCCATCCGATGCCAGGTCCATCTAATGCCACCCTCTGTCCATCTAATGCCAGGTCCATCTAATGCCACCCTCTGCCATCTAATACCAGGTCCATCTAATGCCACCCTCTGCCATCTAATGCCAGGTCCATCTAATGCCACCCTCTGCCATCTAATACCAGGTCCATCTAATGCCACCCTCTGCCATCTAATACCAGGTCCATCTAATGCCAGGTCCGTCTGATGCCAG